>NW_022264158.1:0-34019 GCF_002021735.2 Oncorhynchus kisutch | reverse complement strand
GAGGGGAAAAGAAGAGGAGAAGAGAGGGGAGAAGGGGATGGGGAAGTCACAGAGCTCATTATTAAGGCCTTTCTACTGCCAATGTTAGTCTATGGAGATTGCATGGCTGAGTGTTTGATTTTGTACATCTGTCAGGAAGGGGTGTGGCTGAAATAGAGTCCACTAATTGAAGGGGTGTCCACATACTTTTGTATATATAGTGTATGTACACATGGGTGTTGTTGCACCATACCAACGATAAGCCTGTCTTCCCCATCACATCATGAAAGGTCATGTTGATGTTCATTTAACCTCTGTCTCTCTCTTCCTCTGACTCCTCTCTTTCTCCTCTGTTTCTCTCTCTCTCTCTGTCTCTCTTTTCTCTCTCTCCTCTGTCTCTCTCTATCTCTCTGTCTCTCTCTTTCTCCTCAGATCTCCAGGCTCAAAGCGTCAGACAACTAGGTAGGTAGAGTATAAATCTACAGTGATTATAGCAGTTCAATATTAGTCAACTTTATTATCCCACATGGAGAAATTCATGTGTCCATACAAACCATTCTAAACCCCAATAACAAGTAGTGTTTTATGGAACTACTAATACTTGTCAACCACAAAGCATCACTGCTGTTAGAATAACAGAATCACTGTCATCATCTGTCCTCACCACTGTGTTTTCCTCTCTGCTGTTTACAGATGAAGACTCCGTCAGACTGGTGAATGGGACCACTTCTGTTCTGGGATAGTAGAGGTCTTCTATGAAGGAGAGTGGTTGGGTCTATGTTTAGTTGGTGGGACATGATGAGAGAGATAAGTTTGTGTGTAGAAAGCTGGATTGTGGGAATCCTGTATCTGGAATCTAGAGGACCTCTGATTGAAGATGGAAAGAGGAGGAGTCAGCCTATTGAGTGTAGTGGAGATGAGTCTTCTATTAGACAGTGTGACATCATAGGAGGACCTGGTTTCTGTGATGGTAAATATTATCATCATGGGACCCTGTTCAGGTAAGAGACTGGTCATATTGAGAGATTTATTTATACATTATACAATATTACCATGTATCATGTTTTATGTGTTTTTATTTCATTTAAATAGAGGGAGAGATGTCAGATGTATTTAAACATTATATTTGTGTTTGTCATATTGGTTTATGGGAGATGTTCATGGGCAGATCATTGTAGTTCAGATGGTACTGAAGTGAAGCTGCCTGATGGATGTCCAGCTGTTTATTTTCTATAAAGTGAAGTGAACTTATTCCTGTCTCCTGCCTGCATTATTCCCAACCTGATCCTGAGGGACTAAGAACCCATTTCTACCTCTTACAGTATCAAACATAGCAAACTACTATCTTTTATCCAACATATTTGTGTTTAGTCCTTGACAGTGTCATCAACAAAACTGATTGAATGTTCAACCAACTCTTTTTCTCCAGAGTCTGTGCGGCTTGTGGATGGAGCTGGTCTCTGCTCTGGGAGAGTGGAGGTGAAGTCCAATCAGTCCTGGGCCTCAGTGTGTGAAGCTGACTTTGACCGGCAGGATGCAGAGGTAGTCTGTAGGGATGTTGGCTGTGGGGCTCCTGCAGCTCTACAGGGGGGGCTCTATAGAGAAGGTGAGGGTCAGACCTGGGATAAAGAGTTCCAGTGTAAAGGCAAAGAGTCCCTTCTCCTGGACTGTGACACCTCAGACAGAGAGAACAACACCTGCCTACCTGGTAATGCTGTTGGACTCACCTGCTCAGGTAAGAAGAAACAGTTTGTCACTCAATCAACATTGTTTCTCACCTGGAGTGAAGAATATGAGAGACAATATAGGTGTGTTTTAGTGAGAAAATAGTAAGATTACTGTCTCTCTCTTTCTTTTCTCAGAGCCTGATGAGTGAGGCTGGTGGGAGGAGGCCAGTCGCTGTGCTGGTGGAGTGGCGTGGTACAACCAGGGAGAGTGGAGGACTGTGGGAGCTGATGACTGGGACCCAGAGGGATGTAGCTGCAGTAGTGTGTAGACAGCTGGGTTGTGGCTCCACTGTTTCAGTACTTCCTGGACACACCACTAGAGGGTTTTTAGTTTCCTGTTCTGGGTCTGAGTCTTCACTGAGGGAGTGTTCCAAGAGTTATGATCTCCTTCCTGGACTCACAGTGATCTGCTCAGGTAATAAAAGATACACTATATGGCCAATAGTATGTGGACATTAGTGGGTTCGGCTATTTCAGTCACACCTGACTGGTGTATCAAATTGAGCACATGGCCATGCAATCTCCATAGACAAATATCAGCAGTAGAAAATGTTTCTTACTGAAGATGTCAGTGAATTCAATGTGGAAACTCTCGGAGCAAGAACGGCTCAGCCGTGAGGAGTGGTAGACAACACGAGCTCACAGAAAGGACCGCCCGAGGTTCTGAACCACGTAGAGCGTAAAAATAATCCTCTGTTGTAAAACTCACTGCTGAGTTCCACATACTTTAGTCCATGTTTATATCTCCTTCCTGGACTCACAGTGATCTGCTCAGGAAATATCAACATATTATAATTATATTCAACTGATTCCTTCATTCATACAACTTCCTCTGCACTCTCATGATGACTGTTAACTTGTCAGTCTGCTTTACTAAATAGATCAATCAGTCAAGTAGGAATCAAATACAACTTAAATATCCCAGAAATGCTTTGTATTTGAGTGTTACCTCAGTGAACGTCTCTACTCACTACCACTGTCACAAAGAGAGAATGAGGGAGGAGGGAGAGGAAGAGGGAGATATGGGAGAGATCAAAATACATCTTTATCACCAAGTCTCACCAGTGATGTCATCATAACCAGTAACCTTTTCCACTCTTGGCCCATCCTGACCCTGACATACAGTATCAGACCTTGTAGATCAGATGTTACTGAAGTGAAGCTGCCTGATGGATGTCCAGCTGTTTATTTTCTATAAACGTGAAGTGAACTTATTCCTGTCTCCTACTGCATAATTCCCAACCCGATCCTGAGTGACTAAGAACCCATTTCTACCTCTTACAGTATCAAACATAGCAAACTACAATCTTTTATCCAACATATTTGTGTTTAGTCCTTGACAGTGTCATCAACAAAACTGATTGAATGTTCAACCAACTCTTTTTCTCCAGAGTCTGTGCGGCTTGTGGGTGGAGCTGGTCTCTGCTCTGGGAGAGTGGAGGTGAAGTCCAATCAGTCCTGGGCCTCAGTGTGTGAAGCTGACTTTGACCGGCAGGATGCAGAGGTAGTCTGTAGGGATGTTGGCTGTGGGGCTCCTGCAGCTCTACAGGGGGGGCTCTATGGAGAAGGTGAGGGTCAGACCTGGGATAAAGAGTTCCAGTGTAAAGGCAAAGAGTCCCTTCTCCTGGACTGTGACACCTCAGACAGAGAGAACAACACCTGCCTACCTGGTAATGCTGTTGGACTCACCTGCTCAGGTAAGAAACAGTTTGTCACTCAATCAACATTGTTTCTCACCTGGAGTGAAGAATATGAGAGACAATATAGGTGTGTTTTAGTGAGAAAATAGTAAGATTACTGTCTCTCTCTTTTCTTTTCTCAGAGCCTGATGATGTGAGTCTGGTGGGAGGAGGCAGTCGCTGTGCTGGTGGAGTGGAGTGGTACGACCAGGGAGAGTTGAGGACTGTGGGAGCTTTCTCTGACGTGATGTCTATAGCTGCAGTAGTGTGTAGACAGCTGGGTTGTGGCTCCACTGTTTCAGTACCACCTGGAAACACCACTAGAGGGTTTGGAGTTTCCTGTTCTGGGTCTGAGTCTTCACTGAGGGAGTGTAGAAGAATGTATGATCTCCGTCCTGAACTCACCGTGATCTGCTCAGGTAATAACAAGATACACTATATGGCCAATAGTATGTGGACATCAGTGGATTTGGCTATTTCAGCCACACCTGACAGGTGTATCAAATTGAGCCCACAGCCATGAAATCTCCATAGACAAATATCAGCAGTAAAATGTCCTTACTGAAGATGTCATAGAATTTCAACGTGGAACATCTCGGAGCAACAACGGCTCAGCCGTGAAGTGGTAGACAACACAAGCTCACAGAATGGACCACTGAGTGCTGAACCACGTAGAGCGTAAAAATATTCCTCTGTTGTAAAACTCACTGCTGAGTTCCACATACTTTAGTCCATGTATTATATCTCCTTCCTGGACTCACAGTGATCTGCTCAGGAAATATCAACATATTATAATTATATTCAACTGATTTCCTTCATTCATACAACTTCCTCTGCACCTCTCATGATGACTGTTTAACTTGTCAGTCTGCTTTACTAAATAGATCACTCAGTCAAGTAGGAATCAAATACAACTTAAATATCCCAGAATGATTTTGTATTTGAGTGTTACCTCAGTGAACGTCTCTACTCACTACCACTGTCACATGTCATGTTATTGTCACATCTAAATGAGGAAAGTAGTTGAGGTGCTACGTTTTCTTTTTCTCTCCTCTTGTTCCAGATGTCCTGCTTCAGCCTGATATCAACATATGTTGTCTCAGTGACTGTAGGCCCACTACTCATGTTGCCCTGTGAGGGAGGGGTGGCTGGCACTGTTACATGCTGATGTTATTGTCATATCTATAGGAAACTAGTTGAAGAGGTTTTTCTTGTTCTCTTTTATTGTTACAGATCTCCTGGTCCAGCCTGATATCTTCCTGACTGACCCAATGGGAGGGGTCTTCAGGGGCCACCAGGGGCCTGAGATGTTCAGGGGCTACAACTTCACCATCACCTGCTCTACTCAGCCACAGTACCCAGGAGGCTCCTTCCTCCTCACGTTCACCGGCTCCAACAGAACCCAGACCCAGCCAGCTGTCAATCACTCTGCTGCCTTCCTCTTCCCTGCTGCAGATGACTCCCACCAAGGGAACTACAGCTGTGTTTATGAGAATTATGTTTTCTCTCATAACTTCTCCTCTGAGAGTGAGCTCCTCTCCCTCACCATCACAGGTAACTGAACATGAACCAGACTTATAACTTTGTCATTGACAGATTTCCCACAGATCTATGTGATGATGATCAGTCCCCTCATCAAAGGTGTTTCTGTTTGCAGCCTCTCCTCTGCCAGCCTTCATCATCAGACACGTTGTAGTGCTGCTGATCCTACTGACATCCATCACCACCTCCTACCTGTACTACAAGGTAAAGACATTTACTCAGACGTTACAAGTCATTTAAACTAGAGGGAGAGGGTGAGGGGGAGAGAGAATGGAGATACTAGAGAGTAAATATCTGACTGTTGGTGCTGTGTCTCCCTAGCCCACCAGGAGGCAGAAGAGAGTGAACAGGGTGAGCAGCATGGATCTTTATGTCAATGCCATGGAGATGGTCTCTCTGAGCTCCAGAGCTGAAGCTGGACCGGGAGAGGAGAGAGCAGCCCAGGGGACGGAGTAGGAGGAGAATGAAGCTGACCCTACATGCTGATCTTAGGTCAGTTTTGTGTTTTAAATCGATGGTCAGCAGTGGACTGATGTTTAAAATGTGGTGACAAACCTGAAGTGGTTTTAATTTTAATAACAAGTTCAGAAATAGTTTATCTTTCTAGTACCTTGGAAGAAATCTAAAAGTAGTGACTGCAACCACCATTATTCATTTAGTTTGGTTTTTACCACCAGAGTAACATGGGGTTTGGGGTAACATGGGGTTTGGTAACATGGGTTTTGGGTAACATGGGGTTTGGGTGACATGGGGTTTTTGGGTAACATGGGGTTTTTGGGTAACATGGGGTTTGGGTAACATGGGATTTTGGGTAACATGGCGATTTGGATAACATGAGATTTGGGTAACATGGGGTTTCGGGTAACATGGGGTTTGAGTAACATGGGGTTTGGGGCAACATGGGGTTTGGGTAACATGGGGTTTTGGTAACATGGGGTTTGGGGCAACATGGGGTTTGGGTAACATGGGGTTTTGGTAACATGGGGTTTTTGGGTAACATGGGGTTTGGGTATCATGGGGGTTGGGTATCATAGGGTTTTGGGTAACATGGGGTGTGGGGTAACATGGGGTTTTGGTAACTGGGGTTTGGGGCAACATGGGGTTTGGATAACATGGGGGTTTTGGTAACATGGGGTGTTGGGTAACATGGGGTTTTTGGGTAACATGGGTTTTGGGTAACATGGGTTTTGGGTAACATGAGGTTTGGGTAACATGAGGTTTGGGTAACATGGGGTTTGGGGTAACATGGGTTTGGGTAACATGAGGTTTGGGTAACATGAGGTTTATGTAACATGGGGTTTTGGGTAACATGGGGTTTGGGGTAGCATGGGGTTAGGGTAACATGCAGTTTTGGGGTAACATGGGGTTTGGTAACATGGGGTTTTGGGTAACATGGGGTTTTGGGTAACATGGGGTTTTGGGTAACATGGGGTTTTGGGTAACATGGGGTTCTGGGTAACATGCAGTTTTGGGTAACATGGGGTTTGGTAACATGGGGTTTTGGGTAACATGGGGTTTTGGGTAACATGGGGTTTTGGGTAACATGGGGTTTTGGGTAACATGGGGTTTGGGGTAACAATCGGTTTTTAATTATTTTAAGCTCAATTACGTCTCATGTTCCAGTATTGCTTCTTATCTTTATTTAGTGTCTCTTAGATTCTTTATCTTATTTAGTGTCTCTTAGATTCTTTATCTTATTTAGTGTCTCTTAGATTCTTCATCTTATTTAGTGTCTCTTAGATTCTTTATCTTATTTAGTGTCTCTTAGATTCTTTATCTTGAAGTGTTTCCATTATTAGTCCAGGTATTATTATAATCATCTGTTCATTCTTTGTATTTTGAAACATTTTTTAATAAAGGGGTTTGTTGTTGTTTACCTCTCAGGATGTTATTGATTATAAACGTTATGATATTGATTATGATGTAGATTAGTGTTATGTTGTTAGTAGTATAGAGATAATGATGTTATTGATTATAAATGTTATGATATTGATTATGAAGTAGATTATTGTTATGATGTTGCTCTCTAAACTGCCATGTAATCAACTGGATGCTTTTAATAAAATTACAGGCTGTCAGTCTTGTGTGATTTAATTATTAGACAGACTACAACATACAGTATGAATTAACTGAGATCAGTCTGTGTGATTTAATTATTAGACAGACTACAACATACAGTATGAATTAACTGAGATCAGTCTGTGTGATTCCCCTCTTGGACAGACTACAACATACAGTATGAATTAACTGAGATCAGTCTGTGTGATTCCCCTCTTGGACAGACTACAACATACAGTATGAATTACTGAGATCAGTCTGTGTGATTCCCCTCTTGGACAGACTACAACATACAGTATGAATTAACTGAGATCAGTCTGTGTGATTCCCCTCTTGGACAGACTACAACATACAGTATGAATTAACTGAGATCAGTCTGTGTGATTCCCCTCTTGGACAGACTACAACATACAGTATGAATTAACTGAGATCAGTCTGTGTGATTCCCCTCTTGGACAGACTACAACATACAGTATGAATTAACTGAGATCAGTCTGTGTGATTCCCCTCTTGGACAGACTACAACATACAGTATGAATTAACTGAGATCAGTCTGTGTGATTCCCCTCTTAGACAGACTACAACATACAGTATGAATTAACTGAGATCAGTCTTGTGTGATTTAATTATTAGACAGACTACAACATACAGTATGAATTAACTGAGATCAGTCTGTGTGATTCCCCTCTTGGACAGACTACAACATACAGTATGAATGAACTGAGATCAGTCTGTGTGATTCCCCTCGTGGACAGACTACAACATACAGTATGAATTAACTGAGATCAGTCTGTGTGATTCCCCTCTTGGACAGACTACAACATACAGTATGAATTAACTGAGATCAGTCTGTGTGATTCCCCTCTTGGACAGACTACAACATACAGTATGAATTAACTGAGATCAGTCTGTGTGATTCCCCTCTTGGACAGACTACAACATACAGTATGAATTAACTGAGATCAGTCTGTGTGATTCCCCTCTTAGACAGACTACAACATACAGTATGAATTAACTGAGATCAGTCTTGTGTGATTTAATTATTAGACAGACTACAACATACAGTATGAATTAACTGAGATCAGTCTGTGTGATTCCCCTCTTGGACAGACTACAACATACAGTATGAATTAACTGAGATCAGTCTGTGTGATTCCCCTCTTGGACAGACTACAACATACAGTAACTGGTCATTGGTGGAATTGAAACATGATCTTTCTAGGTTTTTTCCACTCCAGTACATGTGTAGTGTAGGATGTATGTCCACTCCAGTACATGTGTAGTGTAGGATGTGTGTCTGTGTACTCCAGTACATGTGTAGTGTAGGATGTGTGTCTGTGTACTCCAGTACATGTGTAGTGTACGATGTGTGTCCACTCCAGTACATGTGTAGTGTAGGATATGTGTCCACTCCAGTACATGTGTAGTGTACGATGTGTGTCCACTCCAGTACATGTGTAGTGTAGGATGTATGTCCACTCCAGTACATGTGTAGTGTAGGATGTGTGTCCACTCCAGTACATGTGTAGTGTAGGATGTGTGTCCACTCCAGTACATTTATTTATTTATTTATTTTACCTTTATTTAACCAGGTAGTTGAGAACAAGTTCTCATTTACAATTGCGACCTGGCCAAGATATGTGTGGTGTAGGATGTGTGTCCACTCCAGTACATGTGTAGGGTAGGATGTGTGTCCACTCCAGTACATGTGTAGTGTAGGATGTGTGTCTGTGTACTCCAGTACATGTGTAGTGTAGGATGTGTGTCCACTCCAGTACATGTGTAGTGTAGAATGTGTGTCCACTCCAGTACATGTGTAGTGTAGGATGTGTGTCCACTCCAGTACATGTGTAGTGTAGGATGTGTGTCCACTCCAGTACATGTGTAGTGTAGGATGTGTGTCCACTCCAGTACATGTGTAGTGTAGGATGTGTGTCCACTCCAGTACATGTGTAGTGTAGGATGTGTGTCCACTCCAGTACATGTGTAGTGTAGGATGTGTGTCCACTCCAGTACATGTGTAGTGTAGATGTGTGTCCACTCCAGTACATGTGTAGTGTAGGATGTGTGTCCACTCCAGTACATGTGTAGTGTAGGAGGTGTGTCCACTCCAGTACATGTGTAGTGTAGGATGTGTGTTCACTCCAGTACATGTGTAGTGTAGGATATGTGTCCATTCCAGTACATGTGTAGTGTAGGATGTGTGTCCACTCCAGTACATGTGTAGTGCAGGATGTGTGTCCACTCCAGTACATGTGTAGTGTAGGTTGTGTGTCCACTCCAGTACATGTGTAGTGTAGGATGTGTGTCCACTCCAGTACATGTGTAGTGTAGGATGTGTGTCCACTCCAGTACATGAGTAGTGTAGGATGTGTGTCCACTCCAGTACATGTGTAGTGTAGGATGTGTGTCCACTCCAGTACATGTGTAGGGTAGGATGTGTGTCCACTCCAGTACATGTGTAGTGTAGGATGTGTGTCCACTCCAGTACATGTGTAGTGTAGGATGTGTGTCCACTCCAGTACATGTGTAGTGTAGGATGTGTGTCCACTCCAGTACATGTGTAGTGTAGGATGTGTGTCCACTCCAGTACATGTGTAGTGTAGGATGTGTGTCCACTCCAGTACATGTGTAGTGTAGGATGTGTGTCCACTCCAGTACATGTGTAGTGTAGGATGTGTGTCTGTGTACCCCAGTAAATGTGTAGTGTAGGATGTGTGTCTGTGTACTCCAGTACATGTGTAGTGTAGGATGTGTGCCCACTCCAGTACATGTGTAGTGTAGGATGTGTGTCCACTCCAGTACATGTGTAGTGTAGAATGTGTGTCCACTCCAGTACATGTGTAGTGTAGGATGTGTGTCCACTCCAGTACATGTGTAGTGTAGGATGTGTGTCCACTCCAGTACATGTGTAGTGTAGGATGTGTGTCCACTCCAGTACATGTGTAGTGTAGGATGTGTGTCCACTCCAGTACATGTGTAGGGTAGGATGTGTGTCCACTCCAGTACAATGTGTAGTGTAGGATGTGTGTCCACTCCAGTACATGTGTAGTGTAGGATGTGTGTCCACTCCAGTACATGTGTAGTGTAGGATGTGTGTCCACTCCAGTACATGTGTAGTGTAGGATGTGTGTCCACTCCAGTACATGTGTAGTGTAGGATGTGTGTCTGTGTACTCCAGTACATGTGTAGTGTAGGATGTGTGTCCACTCCAGTACATGTGTAGTGTAGGATGTGTGTCCACTCCAGTACATGTGTAGTGTAGAATGTGTGTCCACTCCAGTACATGTGTAGTGTAGGATGTGTGTCCACTCCAGTACATGTGTAGTGTAGGATGTGTGTCCACTCCAGTACATGTGTAGTGTAGGATGTGTGTCCACTCCAGTACATGTGTAGTGTAGGATGTGTGTCCACTCCAGTACATGTGTAGTGTAGGATGTGTGTCCACTCCAGTACATGTGTAGTGTAGGATGTGTGTCCACTCCAGTACATGTGTAGTGTAGGATGTGTGTCCACTCCAGTACATGTGTAGTGTAGGATGTGTGTCCACTCCAGTACATGTGTAGTGTAGGATGTGTGTCTGTGTACTCCAGTACATGTGTAGTGTAGGATGTGTGTCCACTCCAGTACATGTGTAGTGTAGGATGTGTGTCCACTCCAGTACATGTGTAGTGTAGGATGTGTGTCCACTCCAGTACATGTGTAGTGTAGGATGTGTGTCCACTCCAGTACATGTGTAGTGTAGGAGGTGTGTCCACTCCAGTACATGTGTAGTGTAGGATGTGTGTTCACTCCAGTACATGTGTAGTGTAGGATATGTGTCCATTCCAGTACATGTGTAGTGTAGGATGTGTGTCCACTCCAGTACATGTGTAGTGCAGGATGTGTGTCCACTCCAGTACATGTGTAGTGTAGGATGTGTGTTGATGCCTAAAGAGACTCTGTGTTTAACACACTTCAACCAGACGACTGTAGAAGCTTCTGTTTTATTGAATAACAACCGTTGTCTCCATTGATAGAGGGGATCTTTCAGAGTGACACTGATGTCTGTTGATTGGATAGCAGGTAGGTGTTTTATGATTGACTGATAGATGGGATCTTTCAGAGTGAGACTGATGTCTGTTGGTTGGATAGTAAGTTTGTTCAATGTCAGCTTGGTTGTCTATTGGTTATTTCTTGGTTGGTCAAACGTTGGTTGGCTGAATGTTGGGTCTAGTTGGTTGGTCATTGGCTTGATGGCTGAATGTCAGGTTTGTTGAACATAGATCCTTGTTGATAGCCTGTTAGTTCTCATTAGGTTGTATTTTGGTTGGTTTTTGGTTTGTTAGACTGGTTCCTAGGAGGAGGAAGAGGAGGCTGAGCTGTGACAGTTTGACATCATTCTCCTGTTACCTGCTGAGAGAGAGAGACAGAGAGAGAGAGACAGAGAGAAAGACAGAGAGAGACAGAGAGAAAGAGACAGAGACAGAGAGAGAGAGAGAGAGAGAGAGAGAGAGAGAGAGAGAGAGAGAGAGAGCAGAGACAGAGAGAAAGACAGACAGAGACAGAGAGAAAGACAGACAGAGACAGAGAGAGAGAGAGACAGAGAGAGAGAGAGAGAGAGAGAGAGAGAGAGAGAAAGAGAGACAGAGAGAGAGAGAGAGAGAGAGAGAGAGAGACAGAGAGAGAGAGAGACAGAGAGAGAGAGAGAGAGACAGAGAGAGAGAGACAGAGAGAAAGACAGAGAGAGACAGAGAGAGAGAGACAGAGAGAGAGAGACAGAGACAGAGAGAGAGAGAGAGAGAGAGAGAGAGACAGAGAGAGAGAGAGACAGAGACAGAGTATGTAAACATGTAAACATAGCTTACTGACAGATCAGTGAGGTTAGATCCAATACCCATGTAAACATAGCTTACTGACAGATCAATGAGGTCAGATCCCAATACCAATGTAAACAGCTTACTGACAGATCAATGAGGTCAGATCCCAATACCCATGTAAACATAGCTTACTGATAGATCAATGAGGTTAGATCCAATACCCATGTAAACATAGCTTACTGACAGATCAATGAGGTCAGATCCCAATACCAATGTGTTGCGAACAGGTCGATTGTAGCGGGAGTCATTTCGATGGCGACTTACTTTAGTTATTTTGACCGCGGTGGTTATTGAAGTCGTGGTTTCGTGGAAGAAACCGTTGTTGTGCATCGTCTTTCAACGCTCCAATACCTGATAATGACCAAACCTGTTTAGGCTTTTTGGGAATTTACCTTCAATTAACCTGAAAGTGTTCATAGTAGAAACATCTGTTGGGTTGGTAGAATGTGGAAAGACCCACCTCATTGGTTAATATTCACTGTAGTAGAAACATCTGTTGGGTTGGTAGAATGTATAAGTATGTTTTAAATTCATACTTATTACAAATCTGCAGTTGTCTGACTATTATATTATTATTTAATGAAAGAAATTTAAAAATGCACTTTTTGTCTGGAAATAAAATAAACATTTATCTGCGTTATCTGCTCAACTTAAATGTCTCACGGAATGGACTTGCCTTCATTCAATACTGCAATTCCACTGTACTAAACTGGAGGCGATTTCTAGCCCACCGTTGACTGCGGTCAAGTGAGCCGACAGTCGCAAAACGCGGTCAGGCCATCTGCTCTTCGGTTTCTTCCTGAATTTGCGTTTGCGAATACACTTTACGGCATGGCGTTTTTTCAGGTAGGGAAACTGAGTTGAATGGACTCTCATGCACAGGTAGTCGAGACGATGGCTACTAATCATTACAAGCAAACCGTTTGAAGCACACTTATTCAATCTTCCATCATAAAATGATACCAAATCGTTTATTTAATTTCCGCGTTATCATAAAGTACTTAATCATTGCTAGAGTGTCAAGCGTAGGCTGGACTGGTGTAAACGCTACAACATACAATGACATTCTAGACCATTCTATAGGCCTCTCTGACTAAGAACCACACAGAGACCTGCATTTTGTAGTGGCTTTAATAACGAGAGGACACACACAGGTAAGAAGATGTACCGCTGCTCCCAGTGTGGAGAGAGATTTACCCGGTTAAGGTACCTGAAAGAGCATGAAGGAATACATACAAATACACAGGAGGAGAAGACATACCACTGCTCTCATTGTGGAAAGACATTTTCCCAGTCAGAGAACCTGAAAACACATGAGAGAATCGAGAGGCTGTGTTCTGACTTGTGTTTTTGACTGAGAATGTGTGTGTTTGTTTGGGCTGTCAGACTTGAGTTCACTTTGTGTAATGTTAGTGCACTATTTTTAATTGTGATTAATCCATTGTCTGAAAGGGTTAAAAACACACTGAAAACATCCAGAATACATCCTATATACAGCTACAATCTACAATGCCATGTAAACACAAGATGACATTGAGGTTAAATAAAGTGTGATTTATCAATGGAACATATTTTGACACGTCCACTGTGTGTCTCTGTAGAGTCATAATATCCATAACAACTAGAGGTCAAACAGGGAGATGGTTCCATTCATTTTCCCCACAGGGCTGTGTTTTGTTTAGACTCACCCTGGTGTGATGTTTTGATAACCATGTAAACCTCTCTGGGACAAGGTGACTGAGGACACAGTGTGTTGTCAATTTATTGTCATGTTTTTAAAATGGTATAACTGCCTTTATTTTAGATGGACCCCAGGAAGAGTAGCTGCTGCCTTGGCAGGAACTAATGGGGATCCATATTAAACCCCAGGAAGAGTAGCTGCTGCCTTGGCAGGAACTAATGGGGATCCATAATAAACCCCAGGAAGAGTAGCTGCTGCCTTGGCAGGAACTAATGGGGATCTATATTAAACCCCAGGAAGAGTAGCTGCTACCTTGGCAGGAACTAATGGGGATCCATAATAAACCCCAGGAAGAGTACCTGCTACCTTGGCAGGAACTAATGGGGATCCATAATAAACCCCAGGAAGAGTAGATGCTGCCTTGGCAGGAACTAATGGGGATCTATAATAAACCCCAGGAAGAGTAGCTGCTGCCTTGGCAGGAACTAATGGGGATCCATATTAAACCCCAGGAAGAGTAGCTGCTGCCTTGGCAGGAACAAACGGGGATCTATATTAAACCCCAGGAAGAGTAGCTGCTGCCTTGGCAGGAACTAATGGGGATCCATATTAAACCCCAGGAAGAGTAGCTGCTGCCTTGGCGGGAACTAATGGGGATCCATAATAAACCCCAGGAAGAGTAGCTGCTGCCTTGGCAGGAACTAATGGGGATCCATAATAAACCCCAGGAAGAGTAGCTGCTGCCTTGGCAGGAACTAATGGGGATCCATAAGAAACCCCAGGAAGAGTAGCTGCTGCCTTGGCAGGAACTAATGGGGATCCATAACAAACCCCAGGAAGAGTAGCTGCTGCCTTGGCAGGAACTAATGGGGATCCATTACTTGTATCAATATATTTGTCTCTCTCTACGCTCTGATTCAAATATGCTAATTAGCATCAACGTAGACAACATGCAAGACTACAAATCCCTGCAAGCTCCTGCAAGTCATCTCTAGCCAACACATTTCACAGAATTGTCCATTGAAATAAATGTTGACAATTTAATCATTGCTACTTTAAGGCCTGAATGGTGGAGTGCTGCAGAGATGGTTGTCCTTCTGGAAGGTTCTCCCGTCTCCACAGAGGAAATCTGGATCTCTGTCAGAGTGAACATCGGGTTCTTGTTTACCTCCTTGACCAAGGCCCTTCTCCCCCGATGTCTCAGTTTGGCCGGGCGGCCAGCTCTAGGAACAGTATTGGTGGTTCCAAACTTCTTCCATTTAAGAATGATGGCGGCCATTGTGTTCATGGGGACCGTCAATGCTGCAGACATTTTTTGGTACCTTTCCACAGATCTGTGCCTCGACACAATCCTGTCTCAGAGCTCTACGGACAATTCCTTTGACCTCATGGCTTGGTTTTTGCTCTGACATGCACTGTAAACTGTGGGACCTTATATAGACAGGTGTGTGCCTTTCCAAACCATGTCTAATTTATTGAATTTACCACAGGTGGACTCCAATCAAGTTGTAGAAACATCTCAAGGATGATCAATGGAATCAGGATGCATCTGAGCTCAATTTTGAGTCTCATAGCAAAGGGTCTGAACACTTAAGTAAATACATTTGCAAAAATGTCAAATCTGTTTTTGGTTTGTTATTATGGGGTTTTGTGTTTAGATTGATGAGGGGAAAAACATATTACATTTTATAATGAGGCTGTAACGTAACTAAATTTGGAATAAGTGAAGGGGTCTGAATACTTAATGAATATACTGTATACCACTGGAAGAGGTTTCTATCATTGGCAGTTTTGTACACAGTCAGGTGATACGTGGTATAGAAAGTCCAATCTTAGGAGAGAACATGGGAGGCACTATACTGTGTGTCTGCAGGTGTCTATCTGGTCAAAACCACTGACACAGGTGCCCCTCCACCCTCTGGTGGGATGGATCATGTCTACAGAGGAACCTACATTCAAATACTTAGATGTGTGTGTATTGGGTATATGTTGTGAAATGATTAGATATTACTTGTTAGATATTACTGCTGTCAGAGCTAGAAACACAAGCATTTTGCTACACCCGCAATAACATTTGCTAAACACGTGTATGTGACCAATAAAATGTGATTCTGATTTGAAATAAACGTCCTATTTATCAAAGGTGCTTTTGGCTGGAGTCAAAATGACTCCAAAGGATTTGAGTTTGTTAAAAGTCCATAATGATACAGAAACACTAAACCAGGATTTAGATTTATTAAGAACAAGTTGATTGACAAAGTCATGAAAAGAATAAACCATATTTTGGCTGTGATAAAAGATATGCCTCTGGGGTCAAAATGATCCATGTCAGAACTATGGTTCAATGTAAATATGTAGTGGATCTAAAGATTGTTTTAAATTATCACTCATTAAAAACGAATCAATCAACACATGCTTTTCTTTGAACGACTTAATATGATAATCAACTTTAATTAATTAAAAATACACTTTTGGTTCCTCAACTGCGTTGCCCCTCCAGTCAGCAGATGGCGATGTGCGTCTTTTAGGTTCAGGCGACGCTGCCAGTGTGACGTATAATCTAGTGGACGGGACGCTCCTTCAACAACAACAGTTAGACACCTCGGTAGCTTTCTAGCAAACATAGCTACAACATTCACTCTCTTTACACTGTTTTGGTGTATAAAAAAAACGAAAGAAAGACGTTTCAGTGAAAGCTGGTTTGCTAAATTAGCTTAGAACTAGGCTAGTTGCTAATGCTAGCTAGCGAACATCTCCGACCATGAGTTCACTAAGCTGCTCTCCTGCTAAAGAAGAGGAGGTCTTCTGGACGGAGAAAGAAGCTCTCCTGAAAGAGGAGGAGGAAGAGAAGGATGTTACAATTAAAAAACAAGTAGAGGGTGAGGCTGTTACCGTGAAAGAAGAAGAGAGACGTTTCAGTGAAAGAAAAGGAAGACTCGTTCAGAGTGAAAGAGGAGGAGGATGTTACAGTAAAAGAAGAGGACGCGGAGAGAGAGGAGGATGCAGTTTATGGAGTGAAAGAGGAGGAGGGGGAGATGACTGTCACATTGATAAAGGAGGAGGAGGAAACTGGATATCCAATGTTTAGAAACAATGTAAATCAACACTGTTTAGCCTCAACATGGTTAAAACTATAATGTTGATTTCATGGATGGTCAGTCCTTGCATCCGTAGGTCTGTCTATGAATTTGAGAGTAGTTACATTTCTCCAGACCCATCCATCATCTTATTACCAAAACAGGTGGAATGACATCTTTGTTATTGTTTGAACTGCAGATTGGTTGATCGATTGATTTGGCTTTTTTAAAGGGACAACCTAGGATTTAAACAGCAACAAAATGGCTGCCCTGAGACTTGGTTTGGTAAACAGCTGAGGGATGGGGGCTGGAGAAATGTAACCACTCTCACATTCAATTCATTGCCCTCGTGCGCCTATTTTAGCAAACACAGAAAGGGGCCTATATTGGTGACCAAAGGTTGCCTGGCACACTGCTTAGGGGTTCAGCAACTATAATAACTTATTTATAGCCTACAATCATCGATGTTACTACTAATGTGAAAACAAGACAAAATATGACTTGTTGCTCACTTGACTGTCTTAAGACAATTATCAAATAATTTTAACATTCATTACAGACGTCAATTGTTGTACAACATCATGGCTACGCTGTTGGCATCACCTTTTACAGTGGATTTCTGCTGTTGTGGGCCTTTAACCATCTGTCTGACTTTGTTGTTCACACAGGAGAGAGACGTGACTATCGTGGATCCTCTGGGGAGCCTCAACAACATCATGAAGCTGACGAGGCAGAGAAGAGTCCCTCCCGATCAGAACACCTCAAGAAACACCAGTGGAGACCAACAGGGAAGAAATCTCACTTGCTGCTTTGACTGTGGGAAGAGTTACTTAAGATCAAATTCAATAAAAGTACACATGATAATTCACACAGGGGAGAAATCTTATAGCTGTGATCAATGTGGGAAGAGTTTTACTCAGTCAAGCAGCCTGTTATCACACCAGAGAAAACACACAGGAGAGAAACATTACAGCTGTTATCAATGTGGGAAGAATTTTACTCAGTCAAGCAACCTGGTATCAGTCATCTAGTCATCTGATTGTACACCAGAGAACACACACAGGAGAGAAACCTCATAGCTGTGGTCAATGTGACAAGAGATACTCTGATAAAAGATCTCTGATCAAACATCAGAAAATACATTAATGATGGAGTTGTTTCATGATATCAATGAATTAATGTCACAATGTAGAATGTTTAAACATTGTAGTAGGAGTATTTTAATGATGTCACAATGTAGAATGTTTAAACATTGTAGTAGGAGTATTTTAATGATGTCACAATGTAGAATGTTTAAACATTGTAGTAGGAGTATTTTAATGATGTCACAATGTAGAATGTTTAAACATTGTAGTAGGAGTATTTTTGTTTCATGATAGATTCAGATTCCATGTGGTTTTTGAGCTGTTAGTTTTAACAGGACAAACTCATCTCCAGACTCTCACACAAATGATTTCAACATGATATCGATGAGTGATGAAAAATAAGTGTTGCGTTCCTTTGTTTAACGACCTCTAAATGTAAATGCATCTCTCCAAAATGTAGCTGACTGTCTTCTGCAGGTTGTCCTCTAACCAGGGAGGTAAAATATATCTCCCATTTCCATGTGTTTTTTTAGTTGTGGTTGTTTCAACAGCACCAACAACCTGATTTGTCCGCTAACCAGTGATACTTATTACGTATTACTTAATACTTATTTTCCACCATAATTTGCAAATAAATTCATTAAAAATCCTACAATGTGATTTTCTGGATTTTTTTTCTCATTTTGTCTGTCATAGTTGAAGTGTACCTATGATGAAAATTACAGGCCTCTCTCATCTTTTTAAGTGGGAGAACTCGCACAATTGGTGGCTGACTAAATACTTTTTTGCCCCACTGTACACTATATACATGTAATATAGCCTATACAGTCTGATCCTTACATAACATTCTAACCACTAGGCTGCTGCCCCAATAATACACTATATACATGTAATATAGCCTATACAGTCTGATCCTTACATAACAGTCTAACCACTAGGCTGCTGCCCCAATAATACACTATATACATGTAATATAGCCTATACAGTCTGATCCTTACATAACATCATCACTCCACTTTATGAATCTACCCTGCCGTCCCAATATTGTGAGAGGTGATATTCTCCTGGACCAGACAGCATCACAGGTGGTATTCTCCTGGACCAGACAGCATCACAGGTGATATTCTCCTGGACCAGACAGCATCACAGGAGGTATTCTCCTGGACCAGACAGCTGGGTGAATACACTATATATACAATAGTATGTGGACACCCCTTCAAATTAGTAGATTGGGCCATTTCAGCCACACCAGTTGCTGACAGGTGTTTAAAATTAAGCACACAGCCATGCAATCTCCATAGACAAACATTGGCAGTAGAATGGCCTTACTGAAGAGCTTTCAGTAACATTCAACGTGGCACCGTCACAGGATGGCACCTTTCCAACAAGTCAGTTTGTCAAATTCCTGCCTTGCTGGAGCTGCCTGGTCGACTGTAAGTGCTGTTATTGTGAAGTGGAAACATCTGGGACCAACAACGGCTCAGCCAAGAAGTAGTGGGCCACACAAGTTCACAGAACAGGACCGCCGAGTGCTGAAGAGTGTAACGTGTAAAAATCGTCTGTACTTTGTTTCAACACTCACTAACGAGATCCAAACTGCCTCTGGAAGCAACATCAGCACAAGAAACTGTTTGTCAGGAGCTTCCTGAAATGGGTTTCCACGGCCGAGCAGCTGCATACAAACCTAAGATCAATATGGGCAATGTCAAGCGTCGGCTTGAGTGGTGTAAAACTCACAGCCACTGGACTCTGGAGCAGTGGAAACGTATTCTCTGGAGTAATGAATCATCTTCACCTTCTAGCAATCCAACGCACTAATCTGGGTTTGGAGGATGCCAGGAGAACGCTACCTGCCCTAATGCATAGTGACAACTGTAAAGTTTGGTGGAGGAGGAATAATGGTCTGGGGCTGTTTTTCATGGTTTGGGCCCCTTAGTTTCAGTTAAGGGAAATCTTAATGCTACAGCATAGAATGACATTCTAGAGGAATCTGTGCTTCCAACTTTGTGGCAACAGTTTGGGGAAGGCCCTTTCCTGTTTCAGCATGACAATGCCCCTGTACACAAAGCGAGTTCCATACATGAATGCTTAGTTGAGATTGGTGTGGAAGAACTTCACAAAGCCCTGACATTAAAAACGTCAAACACCTTTGGGATGAATTGGAACGCTGACTGACAGGCCTCATCGCCCGACCTCACTAATGCTCTTGGAATGGAAGCAAGTCCTCGCAGCAATGTTCCAACATCTAGTGGAAAGCCTTCCCAGAAGAGTGGAGGCTGTTATTACAGCAATGTTCCAACATCTAGTGGAAAGCCTTCCCAGAAGAGTGGAGGCTGTTATAGCAGCAATGTTCCAACATCTAGTGGAAAGCCTTCCCAGAAGAGTGGAGGCTGTTATAGCAGCAATGTTCCAACATCTAGTGGAAAGCCTTCCCAGAAGAGTGGAGGCTGTTATAGCAGCAAATGGGGGGGGCTAAATCCATGCAAATGACCATGATTTTGGATTGAGATGTTTGACGAGCAGGTGTCCACATACTTTTGTTGATTTCGTGAAAATATTGCAGGCAGGCAGGCCCTCCTCTCCTCTTCTCCCCCTCTTCTCTTCCCCCCCCTCCTCTCCTCTTCTCCCCCTCTCCTCTCCTCTCCTCTCCTCCCCCCCTCCTCTCCTCTTCTCCCTTCTCTCCTCTCCTCTTCTCCCCCTCTCATCTCCTCTCCTCTCCTCTTCTCCCCCCTCCTCTCCTCTTCTCCCTTCTCTCCTCTCCTCTTCTCCCCCTCCTCTCCTCTTCTCCCTTCTCTCCTCTCCTCTTCTCTCCTCTCCTCTTCTCCCTTCTCTCCTCTTCTCCCTCCTCTCCTCTCCCTTCTCTCCTCTCCTCTTCTCCCCCTCTCCTCTCCTCTTCTCCCTTCTCTCCTCTCCTCTTCTCCCCCTCTCCTCTCCTCTTCTCCCTTCTCTCCTCTCCTCTTCTCCCTTCTCTCCTCTCCTCTTCTCCCCCTCCTCTCCTCTTCTCCCTTCTCTCCTCTCCTCTTCTCTCCTCTCCTCTTCTCCCTTCTCTCCTCTTCTCCCTCCTCTCCTCTCCCTTCTCTCCTCTCCTCTTCTCCCCCTCTCCTCTTCTCCCTTCTCTCCTCTCCTCTTCTCCCCCTCTTCTCCCTTCTCTCCTCTCCTCTTCTCCCCCCTCTCTTCTCCTCTTCTCTCCCCTCTTCTCCCTTCTCTCCTCTCCTCTTCTCCCCCCCTCCTCTCCTCTTCTTCTCCCTCTCCTTTCCTCTTCTCCCCCCTCTCCTCTTCTCCTCCCTCTCCTCTCCTCTTCTGCCCCCTCTCCTCTTCTCCCCCCTCCTCTCCTCTTCTCCCCCTTTCCCCTTCTTCTACCTCCCCTTACTTTATTTAATATAAATTAAAGGATGGGAGGGAGACAGAGAGGGGGAGGGGAAGTGAAGTAGGGTAGAGAGGGAGGAGGGGGAGAGAGAGAGAATATATTTTTATCACTGTCTTCTCACCAGTGATGTCATCATAACCAGTAACCTGTTCCTCTCTTGTCCCAGCCTGACCCTGACATACAGCATCAGGCCTGTTGAGTTGACTTGGGTAACAGACCTCTAGCTTCTACACCACATCCCCCCTTCTCCTGCTCTAACATGAGACCTCATCAGTACTCATTTTGGGTGCTGGTACTGTTTATATTTAGGTGCTGGAACATTAAGCCAATATTCTATAAGAGGTGAACTCAAGCAGTAGAAAGTTAGAGGTGATATTATAGGACACTATATGAAATGTTGCTGCTCTGTCAGCAGTTTCCTGTGGACTTTTTCAGTTTGCTGTAGTGTGTTCAACCACTGATCCAAGATAAGTTGCTAAGAAGTTTATAGGGGAGGGTGGAGGAGAGAGGAGGGTAGGGGAGGGTGGAGGGTAGAGGAGAGAGAAGGGTGGAGGAGAGAGAAGGGTGGAGGAGAGAGGAGGGAAGGGGAGAGAGCAGGGTAGGGGAGGGTGGAGGGTGGAGGGTAGAGGAGAGAGAAGGGTGGAGGAGAGAGAAGGGTGGAGGAGAGAGAAGGGTGGAGGAGAGAGGAGGGTGGAGGAGAGAGAAGGGTGAAGGAGAGAGAAGGGTAGGGGAGGGTGGAGGGTAGAGGAGAGAGAAGGGTGGAGGAGAGAGGAGGGTAGGGGAGGGTGGAGGGTAGAGGAGAGAGAAGGCTGGAGGAGAGAGAAGGGTGGAGGAGAGAGGAGGGTAGGGGAGGGTGGAGGGTAGAGGAGAGAGAAGGGTGGAGGAGAGAGAAGGGTGGAGGAGAGAGGAGGGTAGGGGAGAGATGAGGGTAGGGGAGGGTAGAGGAGAGAGAAGGGTGGAGGAGAGAGAAGGGTGGAGGAGAGAGGAGGGTGGAGGGGGGAGAAGGGTGAAGGAGAGAGAAGGGTAGGGGAGGGTGGAGGGTAGAGGAGAGAGAAGGGTGGAGGAGAGAGGAGGGTAGGGGAGGGTGGAGGGTAGAGGAGAGAGAAGGCTGGAGGAGAGAGAAGGGTGGAGGAGAGAGGAGGGTAGGGGAGGGTGGAGGGTAGAGGAGAGAGAACGGTGGAGGATGGTAGGGGAGGGTGGAGGAGAGAGGAGAGTAGGGGAGGGTGGAGGGTAGAGGAGAGAGAAGGGTGGAGGAGAGAGAAGGGTGGAGGAGAGAGGAGGGTAGGGGAGAGATGAGGGTAGGGGAGGGTGGAGGGTAGAGGAGAGAGAAGGGTGGAGGAGAGAGAAGGGTGGAGGAGAGAGGAGGGTGGAGGAAAGAGAAGGGTGAAGGAGAGAGAAGGGTAGGGGAGGGTGGAGGGTAGAGGAGAGAGAAGGGTGGAGGAGAGAGGAGGGTAGGGGAGGGTAGAGGGGAGAGAAGGCTGGAGGAGAGAGAAGGGTGGAGGAGAGAGGAGGGTAGGGGAGGGTGGAGGGTAGAGGAGGATAGTGAAGAGTAGGGGAGAGAGCGATTTGTGAAGGAGAGAGGAGGGCAGGAGAGAGAATTGTAGAGGAGAGAGGAGAGGTGAGAGGAGATTGGAGGGTTGGGGATAGAGGGTAGGGGACAGAGAGGAAGGTAGAGGAGGGAAGGGGAGAGTGAAGAGAGGAGGGTAGTGGAGAGAGATTTGAGAAGGAGAAAGGAGGGTAGGGGAGAGGAGGGTAGGGTAGGAGGGAGGGAAGGGAAGAGCAGAGAGGGGGAATGTGTTTACACATGGGTGTTGTTGCACCATACCAACGATAAGCCTGTCTTCCCCATCACATCATGAAATGTCATGTTGATGTTCATTTAACCTCTGTCTCTCTTCCTCTGACTCCTCCCTTTCTCTCTATCTCTCTGTCTCTCTCTCCCTTTCTCCTCTGTCTCTCTCCTTCTCCTCAGACCTCCAGGCTCAAAGCGTCAGTCCACCAGGTAGGTAGAGTATAAATCTACAGTGATTATAGCAGTTCAATATTAGTCAACTTTATTATCCCACATGGAGAAAGTCATGTGTCCATACAAACCATTCTAAACCCCAATAACAAGTAGTGTTTTATGGAACTACTAATACTTGACATATTATATATTATATTGGTCTGATGTTAGAGTAGGAGAAGGGGGGTGTAGATGATGGAGGTCTGTTACCAAGGCAACAGGTCTGATGCTATCTGTCAGGAAGAGAGAGAGAGGAACAGAGAGAGAGAGAGAAGGCGTGGAGAGAAAGTGAGATGTCAACAGAGATAGGGCTGACAGACTAACATGCAGCCAACTGAATATCTTGTCTTTACTGACTTCTCACCAGTGATGTCATCATAACCAGTAACTTTTTCCACTCTTGGTCCGGCTCAGCTTGACCCCTGACCTCTGATATTAATTATTTAAAAAATGATTTAAATGTTTTTTAATTAGATTTAATCTCATCTGCAAAGAGAGTTACACATTTGCATGGAAGGGGAATGTACACTACATGACCAAAAGTATGTGGACACCTGCTCATCTAACATCTCATTCCAAAATCATGGGTATTAATATGGAGTTGGTCCCCATTGCTGCTATAACAGCCTCCACTGTTCTGCAAAGACTTTCCACCAGATGATGGAACATTGCTGCGGGGACTTGATTCCATTCAGCCACAACAGCATTAGTGAGGTTGGGCGATTAGGCCTGGCTCAGTCGACGTTTCAATTCATCCCTAAAGGTATTCAATGGGGTTTAGGTCAGGGCTCTGTGAAGGCCAGTAAAGTTCTTCCACATCGGTCTCAACAAACTATTTCTGTATGGACCTCGCTTTGTGCACAGGGGCATTGTCATGCTGAAACAGGAAAGGGCCTTCCCCAAACTGTTGCCACAAAGTTGGAAGCACAGAATAGTCTAGCATGTCATTGTATGCTGTAGCGATTAGATTTCCCTTCAATGAAACTAAGGGGCCTAACCCGATCCATTAAAAACAACCCCAGACCATTATTCCTCCTCCACCAAACTTTACAGTTGGCACTATGCTTTGGGGCAGGTAGCGTACTCCTGGCATCTGCCAAACCCAGGTTTGTGGTACGGACTGCCAGATGGGGAAACGTGATTCATCACTCCAGAGAAAGTGTTTCCACTCCAGCAGACGCTTGGCATTGCACATGGTGATCTTAGGCTTGTGTGCTGCTGCTCTGCTGTAGAAACCCATTTCATGAAGCTCCAGATGAACAGTTCTTGTGCTGAAGTTTCTTCCAGAGGAAGTTTGGAATTCAGAAGTGAGTGTTGCAACCGAGGACAGATGATTTTTACACGCGACGAACTTCAGCACTCGCGGTCCCGTTCTGTGAGCTTGTGTGAGCTACCACTTCGAGGCTAAGCCACTGCTGCTCCTAGACGTTTCCACGTCACAATAACAGCACTTACAGTTGACCGGGGCAGCTAAAGCAGGGTAGAAATTAGACCAACAGACTTGTTGGAAAGGTAGCATACTATGATGGTGACGTGTTGATTGTCACTGAGTTCTTCAGTAAGGCCATTCTACTGTCACTGTTTGTCTATGGAGATTGCATGGCGGTGTGCTCGATTTTTTTTATTTTTATCAACCACAAGGCTGGGGGAGAGAGATAGTTCTTACTCACTGACAGCCTGAGGAGGAGACAGGGGAGGAGGGAGAGAGAGAGAGATAGGAGAGAGATAGTTCTTACTCACTGACAGACTGAGGAGGAGACAGGGGAGGAGGGAGAGAGAGAGAGATAGGAGAGAGATAGTTCTTACTTACTGACAGACTGAGGAGGAGACAGGGGAGGAGGGAGAGAGAGAGATAGTAGAGAGAGAGTTCTTACTCACTGACAGACTGAGGAGGAGACAGGGGAGGAGGGAGAGAGAGATAGGAGAGAGATAGTTCTTACTAACAGACTGGCTTGGTAGAAGAAGACAGGGGAGGAGAGAGAGAGAGACAAACATTTAAATCGAATGAATACATTTTTATCACTGTCTTCTCACCAGTGATGTCATCATAACCAGTAACCTGTTCCTCTCTTGGCCCAGCCAGCCTGACCCTGACATACAGCATCAGGCCTGTTGAGTTGACTTGGGTAACAGACCTCTAGCTTCTACACCACATCCCCCCTTCTCCTGCTCTAACATGAGACCTCATCAGTACTCATTTTGGGTGCTGGTACTGTTTATATTTAGGTGCTGGAACATTAAGCCAATATTCTATAAGAGGTGAACTCAAGCAGTAGAAAGTTAGAGGTGATATTATAGGACACTATGTGTAACGTTGCTGCTCTGCCAGCAGTTTCCTGTGGAGTTTTTTTAACATGTTAGTTTGCTGTCGTGTGTTCAACCACTGATCCAAGATAAGTTGCTAAGAAGTTTATCTCACATCATTGACGTTAGGACGTAATGAGAGAGAAGTCATATAGCCTAGCAGTATTTTCCACTCTTCAGTCCACTCTTTATGACAGCAGACTGTGGAGCCCCAGTTAGAGACAGATATGATACCTGCAGTGGTACTGATGACCCTGTTGTGGAGCACAGGTAGGATGCTGTTATGTTGATAGACACTTGTGACAGTTACTGAGATATGATTTGATATTGTAAGATATATTATAATGTGCAGGGTTAGTAAAATAACATGCAACTGGAAGCAGACAGTAAAAATGTGTCTCAAAGCAGGACAATGATGTGATCACCTGTAAATGTACTTTACTGTAGTCTAACTGTCCATCTGGGGACAGGCACTAATGTCAGTTAAGTTGTGATGGTGTCATGCATCTGACTGTTGTATATTCAGTGTTTCAATGATTGATTGTATCTGTCTCTATGTAAATGAATGAGAGTATATATGATGTATTATATATTATATTGGAGTAGGAGAAGGGAGGGGTGTAGATGATAGAGGTCTATGAGCTGAGTCAAGATCAACAGGTCCAACACTATATGTCAGGAAGTGAGAGTGAACGAGAGAGAGATGGAATAGAGAGGAGGGTAGGGGAGAGAGATTTGAAGAGGAGGAGAGAGAGAGGAGGGTAGGGGAGAGAATGGGAGGGGAGGGGGAGATGGGAGGGGAGAGAGAATGGTAGGAGAGATGGGAGGGGAGGGCATAGAGCAAGATAGGAGAGAGAGAAAATGTTTGAGGAGAGAGGAGGGGAGGGGAGAAGGAGGGTAGAAGAGAGAGGAGGTAGGGGAGAGAGAAGGAGGAGGGGAGGGGAGAGAGGAGGGGAGGGGAGGGGAGGGGAGAAAGGAGGGTAGAAGAGAGAGGAGGGTAGGAGAGAGAGAAGGGGGAGGGGAGAGAGGAGGGGAGGGGAGAAAGGAGGGTAGAAGAGAGAGGAGGGTAGGAGAGAGAGAAGGGGGAGGGGAGAGAGGAGGGTAGGGAGAGAGAAGGGTAGGGGAGAGAGAAGGGTAGGGGAGAGAGTAGGGTATTGGAAATAGGAGGGTAGGTGAGAGATGAGGGTGGGGGTGGGAGAGATATGTTGAGGACAGAGGAGGGTAGGGGAGAGAGGAGAAGAGTTTTAGAGTTTTAGAGGAGAGAGAAGGGTGGAGGAGAGAGAAGGGTGGAGGAGAGAGGAGGGTGGAGGAGAGAGAAGGGTAGGGGAGGGTGGAGGGTGGAGGGTAGAGGAGGGTGGAGGAGAGAGGAGGGTAGGGGAGGGTGGAGGGTAGAGGAGGGTGGAGGAGAGAGGAGGGTGGAGGAGAGAGGAGGGTAGGGGAGGAGAGAGAGGATGGAAGAGGATAGTGAAGAGTAGGGGAGAGAGCGATTTGTGAAGGAGAAAGGAGGGTAGGGGAGAGGAGGGCAGGAGAGAGAATTGTAGAGGAGAG
The DNA here is from genome assembly GCF_002021735.2 of Oncorhynchus kisutch. Classification (NCBI taxonomy): domain Eukaryota; kingdom Metazoa; phylum Chordata; class Actinopteri; order Salmoniformes; family Salmonidae; genus Oncorhynchus; species Oncorhynchus kisutch. Next base: position 7,108 of record NW_022264158.1, on the reverse strand, counting down.
AGGAGAGGTGAGAGGAGATTGGAGGGTTGGGGATAGAGGGTAGGAGGGAGGGAAGGGTAGAGCAGAGAGGGGGAATGTGTTCACACATAGGTGTTGTTGCACCATACCAACGATAAGCCTGTCTTCCCCATCACATCATGAAAGGTCATGTTGATGTTCATTTAACCTCTGTCTCTCTCTTCCTCGGACTCCTCCCTTTCTCCTCTGTTTCTCTCTGTCTCTTTCTCTCTCTCTCTCTTTCTCTTTCTCCTCTGTCTCTCTCTTTCTCCTCAGATCTCCAGGCTCAAAGCGTCAGTCCACCAGGTAGGTAGAGTATAAATCTACAGTGATTATAGCAGTTCAATATTAGTCAACTTTATTATCCCACATGGAGAAATTCATGTGTCCATACAATCCATTCTAAAACCCAATAACAAGTAGTGTTTTATGGAACTACTAATACTTGACATATTATATATTATAATAGTCTTATGTTAGAGTAGGAGAAGGGGGTGTGTAGATGATAGAGGTCTGTTACCCAAGTCAACAGGTCTTATGTTAGAGTGGGAGAAGGGGGGGTGTAGATGATAGAGGTCTGTTACCAAGGCAACAGGTCTGATGCTATCTGTCAGGAAGAGAGAGAGAGGAACAGAGAGAGAGAGAGAGAGAGAAGGCGTGGAGAGAAAGTGAGATGTCAATAGAGATTGGGCTGACAGACTAACATGCAGCCAACTGAATATCTTGTTTTTACTGACTTCTCACCAGTGATGTCATCATAACCAGCAACCTTTTCCACTCTTGGTCCGGCTCAGCTTGACCCCTGACCTCTGAAATTAATCATTAAAAAAATTATTTAATTTAAAAAAAATTAGATTTAATCTCATCTGCAAAGAGAGTTACACATTTGCATGGAAGGGGAATGTACACTACATGACCAAAAGTATGTGGACACCTGCTCATCTAACATCTCATTCCAAAATCATGGGCATTAATATGGAGTTGGTCCCCCCATTTGCTGCTATAACAGCCTCCAGTCTTCTAGGAAGGCTTTTCACTAGATGATGGAACATTGCTGCTATAACAGCCTCCAGTCTTCTGGGAAGACTTTCCACTAGATGATGGAACATTGCTGCTATAACAGCCTCTAGGCTTCTGCGAAGGCTTTCCACTAGATGATGGAACATTGCTGCAGGGACTTGCTTCCATTCAGCCACAACAGCATTAGTGAGGTTGGGCGATTATGCCTGGCTCAGTTGACGTTTCAATTCATCCCTAAAGGTATTCAATGGGGTTTAGGTCAGGGCTCTGTGAAGGCCAGTAAAGTTCTTCCACATCGATCTCAACAAACTATTTCGGTATGGACCTCGCTTTGTGCACAGGGGCATTGTCATGCTGAAACAGGAAAGGGCCTTCCCCAAACTGTTGCCACAAAGTTGGAAGCACAGAATAGTCTAGAATGTCATTGTATGCTGTAGCGATTAGATTTCCCTTCAATGAAACTAAGGGGCCTAACCCGATCCATTAAAAACAACCCCAGACCATTATTCCTCCTCCACCAAACTTTACAGTTGGCACTATGCTTTAGGGCAGGTAGCGTTCTCCTGGCATCTGCCAAACCCAGGTTTTTGGTACGGACTGCCAGATGGGGAAACGTGATTCATCACTCCAGAGAAAGTGTTTCCACTCCAGCAGACGCTTGGCATTGCACATGGTGATCTTAGGCTTGTGTGCTGCTGCTCTGCTGTAGAAACCCATTTCATGAAGCTCCAGACACTCCAAGCTAAAGAAGGGTGGAAATTAGACCAACAGACTTGTTGGAAAGGTAGCTTACTGTGATGGTGACGTGTTGATTGTCACTGAGTTCTTCAGTAAGGCCATTGTGCTGTCAATGTTTGTCTATGGAGATTGCATGGCGGTGTGCTCGATTTTATTTTATTTTATCAACCACAAGGCTGGGGGAGAGAGATAGTTCTTACTCACTGACAGCCTGAGGGGGAGACAGGGGAGGAGGGAGAGAGAGAGATAGGAGAGAAATATCTTACTCACTGACAGACTGAGGAGGAGACAGGGGAGGAGGGAGAGAGAGAGAGAGATAGGAGAGAGATAGTTCTTACTCACTGACAGACTGAGGAGGAGACAGGGGAGGAGGGAGAGAGACAGGAGAGAGAGATAGTTCTTACTCACTGACAGACTGAGGAGGAGACAGGGGAGGAGGGAGAGAGAGATAGGAGAGAGATAGTTATTACTCACTGACAGACTGAGGAGGAGACAGGGGAGGAGGGAGAGAGAGAGATATAGTTATTACTCACTAACAGACTGAGGAGGAGACAGGGAGGAGGGAGAGAGAGAGATAGTTATTACTCACTGACAGACTGAGGAGGAGACAGGGGAGGAGGGAGAGAGAGAGAGATCTTACTCACTGACAGACTAAGGAGGAGACAGGGGAGGAGGGAGAGAGAGAGAGAGAGAGAGAGAGAGAGATCGATCTTACTCACTGACAGACTGAGGAGGAGACAGGGGAGGAGGGAGAGAGAAGAGAAATAGGGGAGAGAGATAGTTCTTACTCACTGACAGCCTGAGGAGGAGAAAGGGGAGGAGGGAGAGAGAGAGAGATAGGGGAGAGAGATAGTTCTTACTCACTGACAGACTGAGGGGGGAGAGAGAGAGAGATAGGAGAGAGAGATAGTTCTTACTAACAGACTGGCTTGGTAGAAGATGACAGGGGAGGAGAGATAGTTCTTACTCACTGACAGGGGAGGAGGGAGAGAGAGAGAGATAGGAGAGAGAGACAGTTCTTACTAACAGACTGGCTTGGTAGAAGATGACAGGGGACGAGAGAGAGAGAGAGACAAACATTTAAATCAAATGAATAATTTTTTAGCACTGACTTCTCACCAGTGATGTCATCATAACCAGTAACCTGTTCCTCTCTTGGTCCAGCCCAGCCTGACCCTGACATATAGCATCAGGTCTGTTGAGTTGACTTGGGATACAGACCTCTAGCTTCTACACCACATCCCCCCTTCTCCTGCTCTAACATGAGACCTCATCAGTACTCATTTTGGGTGCTCGGTACTGTTTATATTTAGGTGCTGGAACATTAAGCCCAATATTCTATAAGAGGTGAACTCAAGCAGTAGAAAGTTAGAGGTGATATTATAGGACACTATGTGAAACGTTGCTGCTCTGTCAGCAGTTTCCTGTGGAGTTTTTTTTAACATGTCAGTTTGCTGTAGTGTGTTCAACCACTGCTAAGAAGTTTATCTCACATCAAAGACCCAACGAACGAATGACATAGAAGTCATATAGCCGAGCAGCACGTTCCAGTCTTCAGTCCTCTCTACATGACAGTGACTTGTGTATGTCAGTGGAGCCCCAGTTAGAGACAGACATGATACCTGCAGTGGTACTGATGACCCTGTTGTGGAGCACAGGTAGGATGCTGTTATGTTGATAGACACTTGTGACAGATACTGAGATATGATTTAATATTGTAAGATATATTATAATTTGCAGGGTTAGTAAAATAACATGCAACTGGAAGCAGACAGTAAAAATGTGTCTCAAAGCAGGACAATGATGTGATCACCTGTAAATGTACTTTACTGTAGTCTAACTGTCCATCTGGGGACAGGCACTAATGTCAGTTAAGTTGTGATGGTGTCCTGCATCTGACTGTTGTATATTCAGTGTGTCAATGATTGATTGCATCTGTCTCTATGTAAATGAATGAGAGTATATATGATGTATTATATATTATATTGGTGTTATGTTAGAGTAGGAGAAGGGAGGGGTGTAGAATGATAGAGGTCTATGAGCTGAGTCAAGATCAACAGGTCCAACACTATATGTCAAGAAAAGAGAGAGAACGAGAGAGAGAGAGAGAGAGAGAGAGAGAGTGAGAGAGAGAGAGAGGACAAACTGACAGACTGGGTTGGGAGAAGGAGACATGGGAGGAGAGAGAGAGAGAGAGAGAGAGAGAGAGAGAGAGAGGACATACTGACAGACTGGGTTGGGAGAAGGAGACATGGGAGGAGAGAGAGAGGAGACATACTGACAGACTGGTTTGGGAGAAGGAGACACGGGAGGAGAGAGAGAGAGATAGAGGACATACTGACAGACTGGGTTGGGAGAAGGAGACACGGGAGGAGAGAGAGAGAGAGATAGAGGACATACTGACAGACTGGGTTGGGAGAAGGAGACACGGGAGGAGAGAGAGAGAGAGATAGAGGACATACTGACAGACTGGGTTGGGAGAAGGAGACACGGGAGGAGAGAGAGAGAGAGATAGAGGACATAATGACAGACTGGGTCGGGAGAAGGAGACATGGGAGGAGAGAGAGAGAGATAGAGGACATACTGACAGACTGGGTTGGGAGAAGGAGACACGGGAGGAGAAAGAGAGATGAGAGAAACTCAGCAAAAAAATAAATGTCCCTTTTTCAGGACCCTGTCTTTCAAAGATAATTTATAAAAATCAAAATAACTACACAGATCTTCATTGTGAAGGGTGTAAGCGTTTCCCATGCTTGTTCAGTGACCCGTAAACAATTAATGAACATGAACCTGAGGAACGGTCGTTAAGACACTAACAGCTTACAGATGGTAGGCAATTAAGGTCACAGTTTTGAAAACGTAGGACACTAAAGAGGCTTTTCAACTGACTGAAAAACACCAAAAGAAAGATGCCCAGGGTCCCTGCTCATCTGCGTGAGCGTGCCTTAGGCATACTGCAAGGAGGCATGAGGACTGCAGATGTGGCAAGGGCAATAAATTGCAATGTCCGTACTGTGAGATGCCTAAGACATCTCTACAGGGAGACAGGATGGACAGCTGATCGTCCTCGCAGTGGCAGACCACATGTAACAACATCTGCACAGGATTGGTAAATCGAAAAATCACACCTACGGGACAGGTACAGAATGTTAACAACAACTGCCCGAGTTACACCAGGAATGCACAATCCCTCCATCAGTGCTGAGACTGTCCGCAATAGGCTGAGAGAGGCTGGACTGAGGGCTTGTAGGCCTGTTGTAATGCAGGTCCTCACCAGACACCACTGGCAACAACGTCGCCTATGGGCACAAACCCACTGTCGCTGGACCAGACAGGACTGGCAAGAGTGCTCTTCACTGATGAGTCGCGGTTTTGTCTCACCAGGGGTGAGGAAGGAATGAGCATTACACTGAGGCCTGTACTCTGGAGGGGATCGATTTGGAGGTGGAGGGTCTGTCATGGTCTGGGGCGGTGTGTCACAGCATCATCGGACTGAGCTTGTTGTCATTGCAGGCAATCTCAACGCTGTGCGTTACAGGGAAGACATCCTCCTCCCTCATGTGGTACCCTTCCTGCAGGCTCATCCTGACATGACCTCCAGCATGACAATGGCACCAGTCATACAGCTCGTTCTGTGCGTGATTTCCAGCAAGACAGGAATATCAGTGTTCTGTCATGGACCAGCGAAGAGCCCGGATCTCAATCCCATTGAGCATGTCTGGGACCTGTTGGATCGGAGGGTGAGGGCTAGGGCACGTCTGGGAACTGTTGGATCGGAGGGTGAGGGCTAGGGCACGTCTGGGACCTGTTGGATGGAGGGTGAGGGCTAGGGCACGTCTGGGACCTGTTGGATCGGAGGGTGAGGGCTAGGGCACGTCTGGGACCTGTTGGATAGGAGGATGAGGGCTAGGGCATGTCTGGGAACTGAAATGTCTGGGAACTTGCAGGTGCCTTTGTGGAAGAGTGGGGGTAACATCTCACAGCTAACAAACTAAGGGGCCTAACACGATCCATTAAAACAACCCCGGACCATTATTCCTCCTCCACCAAACTTTACAGTTGGCACTATGCTTTGGGGCAGGAAGCGTTCTCCTGGCATCTGCCAACCCCAGGTTTGTGGTACGGACTGCCAGATGGGGGAAACGTGATTCAACACTCCAGAGAAAGTGTTTCCACTCCAGCAGACGCTTGGCATTGCACATGGTGATCTTAGGCTTGTGTGCTGCTGCTCTGCTGTAGAAACCCATTTCATGAAGCTCCAGACGAACAGTTCTTGTGCTGAAGTTTCTTCCAGAGGAAGTGTTGCAACCGAGGACAGATGATTTTTACACGCGACGAACTTCAGCACTCGCGGTCCCGTTCTGTGAGCTTGTGTCGAGGCTAAGCCACTGCTGCTCCTAGACGTTTCCACGTCACAATAACAGCACTTACAGTTGACCGGGGCAGCTAAAGCAGGGTGGAAATTAGACCAACAGACTTGTTGGAAAGGTAGCTTACTATGATGGTGACGTGTTGATTGTCACTGAGTTCTTCAGTAAGGCCATTGTACTGACAATGTTTGTCTATGGAGATTGCATGGCTGTGTGCTCGATTTTATTCACAGGTCAGGAAGGGGTGTGCCTGAAATAGCCAAATCCACTCATTTGAAGGGGTGTCCACATACTTTTGTACATACTGTAAGGTGTAGCTGGGTCGGCCCGTCCTCCACCACCCCAACCCAACACATCCCACTCAGCTTTAGGATCTTAGTGAAACATTCATTATTGGTTTCAGGTGTGTTAGGTCAAGGCCAGAGTGACAACACACAGGACAGCAGACCCCCAGGGCAGGACTGAACAACCCAGCAGCTATTGAAAACAGGAAGTGGGCATCTTTTCAATACAGACCTCCTTTAGTTGTACTGTTTTCAATATACGACATCCAGACCTTATTGAAGTTGTCCAGTAAACCCTTATAAGAGGTGAACTGAAGCAGTAGAAAGTTAGAGGTGATATTATAGCAGACACTATGAAACGTTGCTGCCCTGTGAGCAGTTTCCTGTGTGGGTTTTCAGAACAGATGAGTTTGCTGTTGGTAGCTTGGTTCAACCACTGATCAAAGATAAGTTGCTGAGAAGTTTCTCTCATATCATTGACGTAAGGAACTAATGAGTTAAAAGTCATAAAGCTTAGCAGTATTTCCCACTCTTCAGTCCTCTCTCCCTGACCCCCACCAGTCTGGTACTTAACTCAACTCTCTCCCTGACCCCCACCAGTCTAGTACATAACTCAACTCTCTCCGAAGAGAGAGGAGAGGAGAGGGAGGGAGAGGAGAGGGAGAGAAGAGAAGGAGAAGAGGAGAGGAGAGGGGGAGG
>NW_022264157.1:0-34033 GCF_002021735.2 Oncorhynchus kisutch | reverse complement strand
AGGGACTACACATGAGGCCCATGGGGACTTTCAGACAGTTGACTTTAATGTGCTGTGAGAGGAGATAACTGAGGATGGATCAACTATATTGTCGTTACTCCACAATAACAACCCAATAGACAGAGAACAAAGAATATTACAAAACATGTATCCAGCTGTAATCGCTGCCAAAGGAAGGGTGCTGCTGAGGAGTCATTTTCTGTCTGCTCACAGGAATAATAAAGCCCATGGGAGTAATATAATAAGTGGGAAATAAATTACATTGAAATAAGTATATTTTGTTAATTAATCAGGGGGTGATGCAGCACCCCTACCTCCTGCAGTTATGGCTTTGTACTTTTTTCACAACAATTCTTCTTCAAATTCACAAAAAGTGACATTAGCTGATGAAGATTCTCAGAGAACAAAACGTATAATATCTCCTAAGCCTGTGTTTACCACAGACCAAAACCCCATTCAATTTCTCGCCTGCTTTTTTTCAACTAACTATGCCAGAGTTAGTGCCTACAAATATATGACACCACGGTTTCTATCTATGGAATTTGTCTTGGCCGGTGTTCAGTTAAACTGTAATACCGAAGCTGTCCTCTCAGAACAGTTGAAACTGGGCTTTCAGATCAGAACCTGTGGCCTTGTTTTAGGCACAATTTAGTGAAAAGCCCCAAAGGCTTCATAAATCCTCGTTCTCCCCATCACTAGTAATAGTTCATAAAACATGGTAAAATTGTGATCACTGAAAGCCTAAACGGTTTATTTATTGAGTAGAACTGTAGCTATCAGTATATCTATACACGAACCTATTCTACGTAGTTGTATTTCCGGTGTGATCCGCAGCAGTCTCCGTAGTCGAACATTTTCCTCGTGGTACTCCGCTACTGTTTGCTCAAGTGCCTCGAAAATCTCCACAGCTGCCGCTGTTAAAAGCTCATTTAAAAACACACGAAACGACTGAAGTTTAGACATGTTTCTGTCAACGGAGAGTTGGGTATTCAGCTAGTATGTCTTCGTCCACGAGGAAAGAATGGTGGGCACAAACAAAACAAATCCGCTCACAGTTTCTTCCGTATTGTCTTATTCCGTTTTTATCAGCGGGTGGCTAGTCCATAAACATAACAAAGCGCCCCGATGTGGGTGGGGTTATACTACAAGCTCCATACAAATTATAACGTAAAAATATGATATAATTGTTTTCCCACGTGTTAAGTAATAGGCTGATCTAGGATGATCATTCCTTGCATGAACTGAATTAAAAGACAACACATTGTAACACGTGACTAATGGCAGCTGCTTGGAACCGATGGGACAGCAAGCACTAAACCAGAGAAGGCAGTTATGAACAGCAATTATAAAGAACGTTAATGAAATGTGACTGAAAAAACCAATGCATTTAAAACAGTTTGGCTTTACACACACAGAAAGCAAGAGAGACTACATTCCAATCTGGCCCTCATACCATCTCCACCACCTAATCATCCCCAGCTTCCACTTGGCTCATTCACCCCCCCCCCCACGGTCATCACAGCTAAAATGGTTTCTCTCCTGTGTGAGTCAGTTTATGCTCCTTAGGGTCCCTTCTGACTGAAGCTTTTCCCACAGTCTCCACAGCTAAATGGTTCTCTCCTGTGTGAGTCAGTTTATGCTTCCTTAGGGTCCCCTTCTGACTGAAGCCTTTCCCACCAGTCATCACAGAGAAATGGTTTCTCTCCTGTGTGAGTCAGTTTGTGCTTCCTAAGGTTCCCTTTCCAAATTGAAGCTTTTCCCACAATCACCACAGATAAATAATTCTCTCCTGTGTGAGTCCGTATATGCCTACTTAAGTCCCCCTTCTGATAGAAAGCTTTTCCCACAGTCTCCACAGATAAATGTTTCTCTCCCACTCCTGTGTGAATCCTCATGTGCTTGGACAGATTCCCTTTGAGTTTGAAGGTCTTGCCACAAACAGGGCAGGTGTAGGGTTTCCCACTGTGACAGAGTCGGATATGGGCCTTTAGTTTACAGGTGGAGTTGTAGTTTCTTTTGCAGAAGCGACATTCACTGGGCCTCTTCTTAAATAGAGTCACATGCCTCTGCAGGTCAGCTTTCATTGCAAAACATTTCGCCACAGTCATGGCAGCGGTGAGTTTTTCTAGACATGGTGCTGGGTTTGAAAACAGTGTTCCACCATTGACTGGTGTTTGGATCCAATGACGGACTGGAATCCAATGACGGACTGGAATCCAATGGTGGGTTGGGATCCAACGATGGGCTGCTGTCAAGTGCCGTTGGGTCGCTGCTTAAGGTTGAGCTTTGGCTGGGTAGATTGTTTTGATTATCTTGAGGGTCACAGGGAATGTAGAGGCCCTTAAGGTGGGTCACAGTAACAAAAGGTGTGAGTTCCACTTGTTTAGGGTCACGCTCTCTGTTCTCCACATTCTGGGTTTGGGGAAGAGTCAAGGACTGAAGTGGGTCCTCCTGATCACATTCACTTTTCACACAGGAAGGAATGAATTTGAACTCTATGATATCAGCCTCCAGCCCTTGAAGCTGCTCTTCCTCCTGACTGGTCCTGAGTTCCACCTGTTCCTCTTTAATCTGTGGAAGTTCTGGGTTCTCCTGCCCCAGACTGGGGCTCCACTCCTGCTCACAGTGCTGCTGCTCAGGGAGAACCTCCTCTTCAGAGACAGAGAGCTGCAGGGAATCTGGAGGAAAGGAGAGAGGAGCATAGGTTATCTATACAGCTTTTAGACATCAGGGTTGGGGTCAATTAGAAGTTAAACTAGAATCCTTAGTTAATACATACAATGTTTTGATGGTTCAGACCTTGCAGCCATAGCTCAGTCTGTTGAGAGTGGTTTCATTTCTCCAGGCTCATCATCACCTTTTTTACCAAAATAGAGGCAGGGAACCCCGCTTCATTATTGTTTCAATTAAGGACTCTAGCTTTAAGTAGATTCATGAAGTAAACAAACATTACAATTCAATAATTGAACAACTAGAATCTACTATCAATTACTTCTCAATAAACTGATTATATGCTATTTATTTCAAAAGTTGTTTGTAATTTTTTTAATTTACGAATTCAAATCACTTCTTGGTTTTCGTGACAATGTTTGTATCCATGTACGGTATTAGCAAAGATGGTTTGTTATGAAGAGATGTAGAAACCGCTTCTGTAAAAATAATCCCCGATCACGCATGTAGGCGATGTCATGGCCGACGTTAGCTAGGCTAACGCATGGTGGCAGACACACGTCATTGGGTCTAACCAGGGCCACATTCAGTACATAAGAACGTAATAGACCGTCCAGATGGGAACAAAAACGTCGCTGTACTGAGCGACCAGTTAAAATGTATTTATTTATTTTTATTTTACCTTATTTAACCAGGTAGGCAAGTTGAGAACAAGTTCTCATTTACAATTTCGACCTGACCAAGATAAGCAAAGCAGTTCGACAGATAAACGACACAGAGTTACACATGGAATAAAACAAACATACAGTCAATACAGTATAAACAAGTCTATATACAATGTGAGCAAATGAGGTGAGAAGGGAGGTAAAGGCAAAAAAGGCCATGGTGGCAAAGTAAATACAATATAGCAAGTAAAACACTGGAATGGTAGTTTTGCAATGGAAGAATGTGTAAAGTAGAAATAAAAATATGGGGTGCAAAGGAGCTGAATAAATAAATAACATACAGTTGGGAAAGAGGTAGTTGTTTGGGCTAAATTATAGGTGGGCTATGTACAGGTGCAGTAATCTGTGAGCTGCTCTGACAGTTGGTGCTTAAAGCTAGTGAGGGAGATAAGTGTTTCCAGTTTCAGAGATTTTTGTAGTTCGTTCCAGTCATTGGCAGCAGAGAACTGAAGGAGAGGCGGCCAAAGAAAGAATTGGTTTTGGGGGTGACTAGAGAGATATACCTGCTGGAGCGTGTGCTTCAGGTGGGAGATGCTATGGTGACCAGCGAGCTGAGATAGGGGGGACTTTACCTAGCAGGGTCTTATAGATGACATGGAGCCAGTGGGTTTGGCGACGAGTATGAAGCGAGGGCCAGCCAACGAGAGCGTACAGGTCGCAATGGTGGGTAGTATATGGGGCTTGGTGATAAAACGGATTGCACTGTGATAGACTGCATCCAATTTGTTGAGTAGGGTATTGGAGGCTATTTTGTAAATGACATCGCCAAAGTCGAGGATTGGTAGGATGGTCAGTTTTACAAGGGTATGTTTGGCAGCATGAGTGAAGGATGCTTTGTTGCGAAATAGGAAGCCAATTCTAGATTTAACTTGGATTGGAGATGTTTGATATGGGTCTGAAGGAGAGTTTACAGTCTAACCAGACACCTAAGTATTTGTAGTTGTCCACGTATTCTAAGTCAGAGCCGTCCAGAGTAGTGATGTTGGACAGGCGGGTAGGTGCAGGTAGCGATCGGTTGAAGAGCATGCATTTAGTTTTACTTGTATTTAAGAGCAATTGGAGGCCACGGAAGGAGAGTTGTATGGCATTGAAGCTTGCCTGGAGGGTTGTTAACACAGTGTCCAAAGAAGGGCCGGAAGTATACAGAATGGTGTCGTCTGCGTAGAGGTGGATCAGAGACTCACCAGCAGCAAGAGCGACCTCATTGATGTATACAGAGAAGAGAGTCGGTCCAAGAATTGAACCCTGTGGCACCCCCATAGAGACTGCCAGAGGTCCGGACAGCAGACCCTCCGATTTGACACACTGAACTCTATCAGAGAAGTAGTTGGTGAACCAGGCGAGGCAATCATTTGAGAAACCAAGGCTGTCGAGTCTGCCGATGAGGATGTGGTGATTGACAGAGTCGAAAGCCTTGGCCAGATCAATGAATACGGCTGCACAGTAATGTTTCTTATCGATGGGTTGGGTTGTGGTGCAAAATGTACCGCTGCCCTATAAGTACATCACTCATTGCTTCAAGATACACCGTGGCACACCCACCAAACGGAAGAAACGTATCTAAAAGTCTGTCAAGAACGTACAATAACGTTTTGGGAAAACTTGTCGTTTAGTACAAACCGTTCCGCAACGTAGCAAATGAACTGAACGCACCCCAGGGGAGAACAACTGCACATTGAAGTCATGGAAGTTCAAGGCCAACCACGGTACTGCAGGCATTGTTATCAGAACAGGATTCCCCTTTATAGTGAATAGAAAAATGGCGATCTTCATGGTCAATCTTTCTGTAAAAACATTTAAGTCAATCATTGTGCCAATAATTGATTTTAATACACCAGATGTGTGTCTTGAACCCATTATTTTTTAAATTGCACACAAAATAAGTTAAGTAGCCTGCAGTACCTATTTACTCAATGAGAGGCAGCACTGAGCTAGCCTGCAACATCACTCCCTGGAGTAGCTCAAACTGCTCATTTTAATTTTTTTAACCTTTATTTAACTAGGCAAGTCAGTTAAGAACAAATTATTATTTTCAATGACGGCCTAGGAACAGTGGGTTAACTGAAGAACGACAGATTTGTACCTTGTCAGCTCGGGGGTTTGAACTTGCAACCTTCTGGTTACTAGTCCAATGCTCTAACCACTAGGCTACCTTGCTGCCCCATGGTGTCTCCATGAGACTAAATCTTAAACTACTTAATTTGGCTTCTTATGCACTGTTGTGTCTTCACATAGGAATTAATGGCGTCACGTGATCAATGGTTTTGTCCATTCATATATAGATGGGTTGGCTGACAACGTCACGAAAAGATGTGCGTGCATCGATGTGGCCGGAAGCCGTGCTTTGTCAAGATTCTGAACAGTCAGATAGCTAGCAAAAAAATTACAAGAAGCTGCCATGTGAGGAATCACAGTTGGATTGTTTCAGCTAGTTGTATCTTGTTCTTGATACCAGGTCTTGTTTTGAGGTGCAATTGCAATGTCAAGGATAATATGGCTAAAATTATCAAGCTAGCTGACCAACAACTGTAACGATGTACACTGAACACCAACATCATGTAAAGTACTGGTCCCATGTTTCATGAGCTGAAATAAAAGATCCCAGAAATGTTCCATACGGACAAAAAGATTTTCTCTCTCCATTGATGATTATTTCTCCTTTGCCAAGAATCCATCCACCTGGCAGGTGTGGCATATCAAGAAGCTGATTCAAAAACACCATTACACAGGTGCACCTTGTGCTGGGTACAATAAAAGGCCACTCTAAAATATGCAGTTTTGTCACACAACACAAAGCCACAGATGACAAGTTTTGAGTGAGCGTGCAATTGTTAGGTAAAGGCTTGTAAGCATTTCACTGTAAGGTCTATACCTGTTGTATTCAGCATTTCACTGTAAGGTCTACACCTGTTGTATTCAGCATTTCACTGTAAGGTCTACTACACCTGTTGTATTTGGCGCATGTGTCAAATAACATTTGATTTGAATTGACATGCTGACAGCAGGATTGTCCACCAGAGCTATTGCCAGATAATTTAACATTCAATTCCCTACCATAAACTGCCTGCAAAGGTGTTTTAGAGAATTTGACATTACATCCAACGAGACTAAAAACCGCAGACCACATGTAACCCTGCCAGCCCAGGACCTCCACATCCGGTTTCCTCACCAGCGGAATTGTCTGAGACCAGCCACCCAGATCTCTGATGAAACTGAGGAGTGTTTCTGTCTGTAATAAAGCCCTTTTGTGGGAGAAACTAATTCTGATTGATTGGCGGTGCAGCCACCCACCGCTGCCCAGTGGGTGGTCCTAAGCCCTCCCAGGCCCACCCACGGCTGCCCAGTGGGTGGTCCTAAGCCCTCCCAGGCCCACCCATGGCTGCACCGCTGCCCAGTCATGAAATCCATAGATTAGTGCCTAATGAATTTAAATTGACTGATTTCCTTATATGAACTGAAACTCTGTAAAATCTTAGAAATTGCTGCATGTTGCATTTATATTTTTGTTCAGGATACAGTTGAAGTCGGAAGTTTACATACATTTTAGCCAAATACATTTAATCTTTCACAATTCCTGACATTTAATCCTAGTAAAAATTCCCTGTTTTAGGTCAGTTAGGATCACCACTTTATTTTACGAATGTGAAATGTCAGAATAATAGTAGAGAGAATTATTTCTTTCAGATTGTATTTCTTTCATCACATTCCCAGTGGGTCAGAAGTTTAAATACACTCATTTAGTATTTTGTAGCATTGCTTTTAAATTGTTTAACTTGGATCAAACTTTTCTTGTAGCCTTCCACAAGCTTCCCTTAATAAATTGGGTGAATTTTGGCCCATTCCTCCTGACAGAGCTGGTGTAACTGAGTCAGGTTTGTAGGCCTCCTTGCTCACACAAGCTTTTTCAGTTCTGCCCACAAATTTTCTATGGGATTGAGGTCAGGGCTTTGTGGTGGCCACTCCAATACCTTGACTTTGTTGTCCTTAAGTCATGTTGCCACGACTTTGGAAGTATGCTTGGGGTCATTGTCCATTTGGAAGACCCATTTGCGACCAAGCTTTAACCTCCTGACTGATGTCTTGAGATGTTGCTTCAATATATCCACATAATTGTCTTGCCTCATGATGCCATCTATTTGTGAAGTGCACCAGTCCATGATGCTGCCACCCCCGTGCAAACAAAAATCTGCTTAATTTAAGGTTAGGTTTAAAATAGGATTTTTAGAAATGGGCAGGGTTTATGACTTTGTGGCAACTAGTGACGACACTGGGGCCTCATTTAAAAACATGGCAACGCACAAAATCTGCCACAAAAAGTGTGTGCCAGTTCACAGAAAAGTTGGCATTTCTAAAAACTTAACTTGACATGAGAATGTGCTTATCCTCCCACAAATTTAAGAACATGTGTTTCTAGTGGTTTAAGTATTTCATTACAATTGTTGTAAAAGTAGCCTAGTGGTGGTGTTGGTGTTGGAGAACCAGTATGAGGCACTGTTTCCTCTGGTAAAAAAACTTATCCCAGAGCAGTGATTAAGGACATTGTCCTGTGTTGGGTTCAGTCTTTCAGCTGGGATGTTAAATAGGTGTCCTGACTCTTTGGTCACTAGAGATCCCATGACACTTATCATAGAGTATGGGTGTCAATTCTTGGCTAAAAGCCCAATCTGGCAACCTAATCATCTACAGCTTCCCATTGGCTCATTCATCTCCTCTGTAACTATTCCCCAGGTTGTTGCTGGAAATGAGAATTGTGTTTTCAGTTAACTTACCTGATGATGGCACTCTTATTCAAAATAATAACAAGATTCTGTTAGTGGAGATCCATTTTTTTCTTCATCTTTCCATTGTAAAGTGTATTTTCTATTTATTTAACTAGGCAAGTCAGTTAAGAACAAATTCTTATTTACAATGATGGCCTATACCCGGCCAAACCCGGACGAAGCTGGGCCAATTATGCGCCGCCCTATGGGTCTCCCAATTACGACCGGATGTGATACATCCTGGAAATAAATTAGGCATCTATTTACCATTTTATTTCCATGATCATTGCAGAATACATTTCTTTCGTTTTTGGACTGTGATGGTTTCATACTCGCGAAGTAGCCTATAGGCCTACAAACGTCCCATCCCTCATTTCATTGGAACCACTTTACAGTAGTAAATAGATCAACTATTTGAAGAATTTTGCTCTATGTGATCTGAAGCGCATTAATGGTAAAAACAGAAGGGTCATCTTTCCAATTTTCGTTTATTTTGTCTTTATTTTGTCTCAAGTAAACAATATTTAATTTATAAACATAATATATATTTTCATAATCATTGCAGAATATATCCCACGCCACTTTTTCTGGCCATGATGCGTTCATATTCCCGAAGAAGCTTTAGTTTACAGCGAATGACCACGCCCGTCTCATTTAAATTGTATCTAATAGAGTAAAATACTTGAAATAATAGCCTGTATCCAAGGGGGGGTAGAATTTAACCGATGAACAGAGTTTATATTTTACTTTGACGTGTGTAGGTTATGGGGCCTTCCACTGTAACTAGGCATAGGCTATATGTTTTACATTGTCTAGTCTGTCCACTCAAAAATAATGTTTCAGAATTCGCGGGCAGTGCAGAATATTTACGTTCGGGGAAAAGTAATCGCAAATCATTAGGCTATTGAATTCAAACGATCCGTTTACAGGTCCACGACCATTTTCAATTGTAGTTCTTTCAGAAATGGTCAAAATATAGCAAATGTTACTGTAAAAGTTTTAAACAGTCTGCCAACACCTCCAGAGACATTTGATCACGTTCCGCCGTTGCTATATTTCCTTTAAACGGCCTTGGCCTAATTCCAATTCTTCCAAAGTATACAGCAAATGAGCGCGTTATAAAACGATGAATGGACGTTTTTCAGGCAGAGTTTTAATGCTCATTCACGCGCGCAGTTTCAGGACGGGGCTGATTTATAATGGCAAACAGGCGTACGCCAAGTTTATAAATCTTACTATTTGTGTAATTGCGCAGTCTTTTCAGAAATGAAGCACGCAGATATGTAATGTGTAACGTTAGCGACTGTTATGAGGCCCCTAGTCTGACGAACCTGCGTTTGGAAGTCTCGCGATGTTGGGCCTCTGGTTTTAGAAACGGGTAATAGTTTTTTTTTTTACATATTGAAATGGTGATCACTGAAACAGTTTATTTATTGAGCAGAACTGCTAGTGATCTACATACGAACCTACGTTACATCGTTTTATAATCGGTGTGATCCGCAGCAGTCTACGTAGCCGATCATTCTCCTCGTGGTACTCCGCTACTGTTTCTTCAACTGCCCCGAAAATCTCCACAGCTGCTGCAGTTAAACGCTCATTTAAAAACACACGAAACGACTGGAGTTTAGACATGTTGCAGTGGACTGAGAGTTGGGTATTCAGCTAGTATGGCTTCGTCCACGAGGAAAGAATGATGGCAACAAACAAAACAAACCCGCTCCCAGTTTTACTTCCGCATTATTTTTCTGTTTTTATCAGCGGGTGGCGATCCCATGTGGGTTGGGGTTTTTACTACACACCAATGATAATGGAAATAGATACATTAAATAATAGGGTGGTCTATGATTATCCTTTATTATTACACGAACTGAATTGAAAGACCTGCCACGGCTTGGAACAGCGTGCACTAAACCGGAGACGGAGAATGCCGTTATCAAGAGCAACTATAAAGACATGATATTGAAATGGGTCTGGAAAACAAAAAGAGTTTAAAACAGAGTTTGCATGTGTATAAAACTTGTGCCCCCTCAGCATTCTGTTGTACCCTCTCCTATATCTCCTAGTAGCCCTGTCGAGTGAGATGGACGTCCGTGTCCTGGTAACAGTATAACTTCCTCCACTGTCCCTATCTCCATACTGGGCTCGAACCAGTGATCTTCTGATCAAACACACGTGACTGCCCTACTTGACAACATACCAACCGTTTGAGCTATGGATAAAGACTAAACTATCTGAGGAGGTTGTTTAAGGTATGTTTTTAACTCCATTACACACCGAGATAAATACCGTTTCAATTTGGATATTCAACGAATATTCCGCTTTCAAACCACTTGAGCCACTGACTCCAAATAAGTGTCATGATTTTGGAAGAATTGCGCACAACATTGCACAGGTGTTATTTTCACGATTTGGACATGAATTTCAATAGTTCCTTGGTCCACTGACTACCCTTCTATTGCACACCCTTTATGTTCTCCATTTTAATATCACACGTTTTTACATGCATTTTTCAAAGTGTAAAATTTCAATAGCTCTTTGGTCATGTGACCTAATGACCTCAAACAAGGTTCAGAATGTCCACTGACTATGCCTTCATATCACACACTCTAATATTTGTCTCCTTTCATCTCATGCTATTAGACTTAAATCTGTAAGCTTTACAGGCCATCTACAACAATTGTCACATAACAGCTAACCATTCATTATTGAAAATATAACACTATGTCCACCCAGTCGTCTTTTCCATATCAGGATCTTCTCATTTTGAAGTACTCTTTTTTTATAATGTAAACATAATGGGATTCTGATTAGTTATAGGCAAATGAATACAGGCCAAATTTGTATGGCGTTTTCCTTATCACTATAATCTAGTAGTAATTTAGCAGTAGAGATCATTTCCTTTATTCCCCATTCTCCACACAGCCTAAATTATAGGTACTGAACCATTTACAGGACAATAATAAAAGTAGCATATAGGATCCAACCCTCACAGAGTGAATACATGTAGAGCGTTTGTAGACTAAGAAAAAAATATGAAGTGACAGTTTCATCATTAAGTGCTTAAAGAAAGGCATATCACAAAGATCACAGATGACAGTGACCACCAAATGTATGACATTAGAGAATGAATTGTAAGCACCAAAGTGTGTTTGTCAAAATAATATCTGAAAATGTCACTTGTTGAACATAATACTTCTATTTGCAATAGCAATTTATGATATATGCAGTTGAGGAATATTCCATGTACCAACACTACATTGAAAAATATATATATATATATTTTACCTTTATTTAACTAGGCAAGTCAGTTAAGAACAAATTCTTATTTTCAATGACGGCCTAGGAACAGTGGGTTAACTGCCTTGTTCAGGGGCAGAACGACAGATTTGTACCTTGTCAGCTCGGGGGTTTGAACTTGCAACTTTCCGATTACTAGTCCAACGCTCTAACCACTAGGTAGGACGGACATAAGACATTCACATATATAGTATATATTTTTTAAATGTATTTTTTATTTGCCCTTTATTTAACCAGGTCGGCCAGTTGAGAACACCTTTATTTAACCAGGTCGGCCAGTTGAGAACACCTTTATTTAACCAGGTCGGCCAGTTGAGAACACCTTTATTTAACCAGGTCGGCCAGTTGAGAACACCTTTATTGAACCAGGTCGGCCAGTTGAGAACACCTTTATTGAACCAGGTCGGCCAGTTGAGAACACCTTTATTTAACCAGGTGGGCCAGTTGACAACGACTTCTCATTTACAACTGCGACCTGGCCAAGATAAAGCAAAGCAGTGTGACAAAGAACAACACAAAGTTACATATGGAATAAACAAATGTACAGTCAATAACACACTAGAAAAGTGTATATACAGTGTGTGCAAATGTAGTAAGATTAAAGAGGTAAGGCAATAGATAGGCCGTAGTGGGGAAATAATTACAATTTCGCAAATAAACACGAGTGATAGATGTGCAGAATATTAATGTGCAAGTAGAGATACTGGGGTGCAAAGAAAATTAAAATGATCTGTAAGCCTCTCTGATAGCTGATGCTTAAAGATAGTGAGGAAGATATGAGTCTACAGCTTTTGCAATTCGTTCCAGTCATTGGCAGCAGAGAACTGGCGGCCAAAGGAGAAATTGGCTTTGGGGGTGACCCGTGAAATATACCTGGTGGAGCACGTGCTACGGTTGGGTGCTGCTATGGTGACCAGTGAGCTGAGATAAGGCGGGGCTTTACCTAACAAGGACTTATAGATTACCTGGAGCCAGTAGGTTTGGCGAAGAGTATGAAGCGAGGGCCAGCCAACGAGAGCATACAGATCGCAGTGGTGGGTAGTATATGGGGCTTTGGTGACGAAACGGATGGCATTGTGATAGACAGCATCCAATTTGCTGAGTAGAGTGTTCGTGACATTGCCGAAGTCAAGGATCGGTAGGATAGTCAGTTTTACGAGGGTATGTTTGGCAGCATGAGTGAAGGATGTTTTGTTGCAAAATAGGAAGCCGATTATAGATTTAATATTGGATTGGAGATGCTTAATGTGAGTCTGTGACGAGACTTTACAGTCTAACCAGACACCTAGGTATTTGTAGTTGTCCACATATTCTAAGTTAGAACCGTCCAGAGTAGTGATGCTGGATGTGCGAACAGGTGCGAGCAGCGATCGGTTGAAGAGCATGCATTTAGTTTTACTTGCGTTTTAAGAGCAGTTGGAGGCCACGGAAGGAGAGTTGTATGGCATTGAAGCTCGTCTGGAGGTTAGTTAACACAGTCTCCAAAGAAGGGCCAGAAGTATACAGAATGGTGTCGTCTGCGTAGAGGTGGATCAGAGAATCACCAGCCGCAAGAACGCCTTCATTGATATATACAGAGAAAAGCGTCGGCCCGAGAATTGAACCCCGTGGCACCCCCATAGAGACTGCCAGAGGTCCGGACAACAGGCCCTCCGGTTTGACACACTGAACTCTATCAGAGAAGTAGTTGGTGAACCAAGCGAGGCAATCATTTGAGAAACCAAGGCTGTTGAGTCTGCTGATAATAATACAGTGACAGAGTCGAAAGCCTTGGCCAGGTCGACGGCTGCACCGTATTGTCTTTTGTCGATGGCAATTCTGATATCGTTTAGGACCTTGAGCGTGGCTGAGGTGTACGCATGACCAGCTCGGAAACCAGATTGCATAGCGGAGAAGGTACGGTGGGATTCGAAATGGTCTTTGATCTGTTTGTTAACTTGGCTTTCGAAGACCTTAGAAAGGCAGGGTAGGATAGATATAGGTCTGTAACAGTTTGTGTCTAGAGTGTCTCCCCCTTTGAAGAGGGGGATGACCCCGGCAGCTTTCCAATCTTTGGGGATCTCAGACGATACGGAAGAGAGGTTGAACAGGCTAGTAATAGGGTTTGCAACAATTTCGGCAGATCATTTTAGAAAGAGAGGGTCCAGATTGTCTAGCCCAGCTGATTTGTAGGGGTCCAGATTTTGCAACTCTTTCAGAACATCAGGTATCTGGATTTGGGTGAAGGAGAAATGGGGGAGGCTTGGGCAAGTTGCTGTGGGTGGTGCAGAGCTGTTGACCGGGGTAGGGGTAGCCAGGTGGAAAGCAAGGCCAGCCATAGAAAAATGCTTATTAATAGATAGGCCCACTGAGTGGACATACTGAACCTTGCTTGAAGTCACTAGGTCACATGACCAAGGAGCTATTGAAATTTTACATTTGGAAAATTCATGTAAAAATGTGTGGGATGAAAATGGACAAACTAAAGGTTGTGCAATATAGAAGGGTAGTCAGTGGACATTCTGAACCTTGTTTGAGTCCAGTAGGTCATATGATTAATGAGCTATTGAAATTCAAAGATGTAAATAAATAATTTAAAATAGTGCGAGATGTAAATCGACAAAAGAGATGTGTGCAATGTGTGTTTATACCATTGGGTTAGCTAGAACCAGTTTGAACGTTTTAGGAGTAATGGTTAAATAGCTATTGACATTTTTTTAATTTGATTTGTCATAATGTTGACGGTCCCTAACTGCTGTTGGTGGAGGTAAGGAAAACTACAGGCGAATATCCGTCGAATATCCAACCTGAAACGGTCTTTACCTCGGTCCATTACATTCACCATTTCTAAACTCGCTACACACAGGGAGGGAAAGAGAGATTAGAAATACTCACTTCTCATGTTGTTGTAGCCTACTGAAAGGATCCTTGTTCGTGTAATAGATCCACTTCATTGGCCAGCTAGCCGATGTCCTTTTGCTGCAGTAGGATGTGATGCAGACACCTCTTAATCAGAGGCAATTGCCAAAGACTCCAGCCACCCAAGTCGTAGACTGTTCTCTCTGCTTTCGCACGGCAAGCGGTACCGGAGTGCCAGGTCTAGGTCCAAAAGGCTCCTTAACAGCTTCTACCCCCAAACTTTTTCTACGCTGCTGCTACTCGCTGTTTATTATCAATGCATTGTCACTTTACCCAGGTGTGCACAATGGTGAACATGTAGTAAAAATACTTTAAAATACGACTGAAGTAGTTTTTGGGGGTACCTTGTACTATGTATTATGTCTGAGTGTTGGAGCCCCTGGCTATCTACAAAAATACAATCGAATTAAAATAAAATCTAAATCAAATTGTGCCATTTGTTTAATATAAGGAATGTGAAATGATTTATACTTTTGATACTATATTTTAGCAATTACATTTACTTTTGATTAGTAAGTATATTTAAGACCAAATACTTTTAGACTTTTACTGAAGTAGTATTTTACTGGGTGACTCACTTTTACTTGAGTCATTTTCTATTAAGGTATATTTACTTTTGCTAATGTCTGGCAATTGAGTACTTTTTCCACACCACTGCATGTACATATTACCTCAACTAACCTGTACCCCCTGTATATAGCCTCCTTACTGTTCTTTTATTTTCGATATTTTATCAAATAAAGAAAATAGCTAATTTAGTAAATAATTTCCTACCTGTTGTAGTCGGCACATGTGACAAATAACATTTGATTTGATACTGAGGCACAAACATACTTAGTTGTCAAGTCAACTTATCTGACAGTGCTGCTGTGAACTAGAGCAAAACAGGAGATGTATAAACAATGAAGGATATCATTGATGCAATTTCAATGTTGTTTGAGTTGCTTTGTGTTTCACCAAATTAGCTTGAGATGATTTTACTGCAACACTTCATCCAAGTTACTTGACATAGGAGTTTCAAAGAGCTGTCAGTCAAGGCGAGCTCATGAAAATCGCCATGCTATGTTGCGGTCTTAGGTCTCTATTTATGTAGTGTTGTGTTGTCTCTTGTCATGATGTGTGTTTTGTCCAATATTTTTATTTAATTTATTTAGTATTTTTAATCCCAGGCCCTGTCCCTGCAGGAGGCCTTTAGGTATCATTTCATTGTAAATAGGAATTTGTTCTTAACTGACTTGCCAAGTTAAATAAAGGTTAAATGAAGAAAAAAATAAAAAATAATAATATTCTGCGTGTACTCAGAATATTGTCCACATCCTGACTTTTTATTCTCATCTTGTGACTAAATAGATCTTTGTCATAATGTTATTTCTTTCAGCTTATCCTGTTTTCCTCCTTTGTGGATGTTTTTAACATGCGTCTGTAAGTTAGACTTTTGATTGAAGCTTTTCCCACAATCAGCACAGCTAAATGGTTTCTCTCCTGTGTGAGTCAGTTTATGGCTCCTAAGGTTCCCCTTCTGATTGAAGCTTTTCCCACAGTCAGCACAGCTAAATGGTTTCTCTGCTGTGTGAGTCTGGATATGTAAAGATAGTTTCCATTTCTGATTGAAGCTTTTTCCACAGTCAGCACAGCTAAATGGTTTCTCTCCTGTGTGAGTAAGTATATGCTTCTTTAGGGACCCCTTCTGATTGAAGCTTTTTCCACAGTCAGCACAGCTAAATGGTTTCTCTCCTGTGTGAGTAAGTATATGCTTCTTTAGGGACCCCTTCTGATTGAAGCTTTTTCCACAGTCAGCACAGCTAAATGGTTTCTCTCCTGTGTGAGTAAGTATATGATTCTTTAGGGACCCCTTCTGATTGAATCTTTTCCCACAGTCAGCACAGCTAAAAGGTTTATCTCCTGTGTGAGTAAGTGTATGCTTATTTAGGGACCCCTTCTGATTGAATCTTTTCCCACAGTCAGCACAGCTAAACGGTTTATCTCCTGTGTGAGTAAGTGTATGCTTATTTAGGGACCCCTTCTGATTGAAGCTTTTCCCGCAGTCTCCACAGCTAATTGATTTCTCCCCTGTGTGAATCCTCATGTGCTTGGACAGATCTCCTTTAAGTTTGAAAGTCTTGCAACAAACAGGGCTGGTGCAGGGTTTCCTACCGTGACAGAGTCGGACATGGGCCGTCACTTTACAGGTGGAATTGTAGCGTTTTCTGCAGAAGCTGCATTCGATGAGTCTCTCCTTGAAGAGAGTCGCATGACTCTTCAGGTCAGCTTTCAGAGCAAACATTTCACCACAGCCACGGCAGTGGTGAGGTTTTTTAGACGTGGGGCTGGGTTTGGAATAGTGTTCCCCCATTGATAGGTTTGGATCCAATGGAGGGCTGGGATCCAATGGTGGGCTGGGATCCAATGGCGGGCTGGGATCCAATGGCGGGCTGGGATCCAATGGAGGGCTGGGATCCAATGGAGGGCTGGGATCCAATGGTGGGCTGGGATCCAATGGTGGGCTGGGATCCAATGGTGGGCTGGGATCCAATGGTGGGCTGGGATCCAATGGTGGGCTGGGATCCAATGGCGGGCTGGGATCCAATAGCGGGCTGGGATCCAATGGCGTGCTGCTGTCAAGTGCTGCTGGGTCGCTGCTTAAGGTTGAGCTTTGGCTGGGTAGATTGTTTTGATTATCTTGAGGGTCACATGGAATGTAGAGACCCTTAAGGTGGGTCACAGTAACAAAAGGTGTGAGTTCCACTTGTTTAGGGTCACGCTCTCTGTTCTCCACATTTTGGGTTTGGGGAAGAGTCAAGGACTGAAGTGGGTCCTCCTGATCACATTCACTTTTCACACAGGAAGGAGTGAATTTGAACTCTATGATATCAGCCTCTAGCCCTTGAAGCTGCTCTTCCTCCTGACTGGTCCTGAGTTCCTCCTGTTCCTCTTTAATCTGTGGAAGTTCTGGGTTCTCCTGCCCCAGACTGGGGCTCCACTCCTGCTCACAGTGCTGCTGCTCAGGGAGAACCTCAAAGACAGAGAGTTGCAGAGATTCTGAAGGAAAGGAGAGAGGAGCAGAGGTTATCTATACAGCTTTTAGACATCAGGGTTGGGGTCAATTAGAAGTTAAAGCTAGAATCCTTAGTTTAGAATCCCTAACCACCATACTACCCTAACCACCATACTGCTCATCCATAACTGGCATCCAGTTTGTCTTCTTAATAATGGCTATAAGATATTAGCCTTACTACTTGCAAAACTAATTGAAGTCCTGGATGCAGGAGAGACTTTGGCAAAGTGGGTGGGGTTATATCCTTCCTGTTTGGCCCTGTCAAGGGGTGTCCTCGGATGGGGCCACAGTGTCTCCTGACCCCTCCTGTCTCAGCCTCCAGTATTTATGCTGCAGTAGTTTGTGTCGGGGGCTGGGGTCAGTTTGTTATATCTGGAGTACTTCTCCTGTCCTATTCGGTGACCTGTGTGAATCTAAGTGTGCGTTCTCTAATTCTCTCCTTCTCTCTTTCTTTCTCTCTCTCGGAGGACCTGAGCCCTAGGACCATGCCCCAGGACTACCTGACATGATGACTCCTTGCTGTCCCCAGTCCACCTGACCGTGCTGCTGCTCCAGTTTCAACTGTTCTGCCTTATTATTATTCGACCATGCTGGTCATTTATGAACATTTGAACATCTTGGCCATGTTCTGTTATAATCTCCACCCGGCACAGCCAGAAGAGGACTGGCCACCCCACATAGCCTGGTTCCTCTCTAGGTTTCTTCCTAGGTTTTGGCCTTTCTAGGGAGTTTTTCCTAGCCACTGTGCTTCTACACCTGCATTGCTTGCTGTTTGGGGGTTTAGGCTGAGTTTCTGTACAGCACTTTGAGATATCAGCTGATGTACGAAGGGCTATATAAATAAATTTGATTTGATGCAGTCATTGATGAAACACAGTCTGGCTTTATGAGGAACATACATATTTCTAACGATATCAGACTAGTACTAGACATACTTGACTACTCAGACCTAATAACCAAGGATAGCTTCATATTCTACCCTACCAAGCAAAAAGACAGTAACTGCTAATTTGTTCGAAAATTAGTTAATGTCTTTTTTGCTACATTAAACACATGCTTAATAATGTGGACAAGTATCCTGCCTCTATTGTATTGTGTTTTGGACAAAATGGGGGTCATATTAGCAGTAACTGCATAAAGTTACTGTGAAACAAGGTAAATAAAAGCCATTTTTCTCAGTTCCACGCTATGAGTGTAACAGATGTGAAACGCTAGCTTAGTTAGCAGTAGTTCGCGCTAAATAGCGTTTCAATCGGTGACGCCACTTGCTCTGAGACCTTGAAGTAGTAGTTCCCCTTGCTCTGCAAGGGCCGCGGCTTTTGTGGAGCGATGGGTAACGATGCTTCGTGGGTGACTGTTGTTGATGTGTGCAGAGGGTCCCTGGTTCACGCCCGGGTATGGGCGAGGGGACAGTCTAAAGTTATACTGTTACATGAGCAGTTACTGCCTTTCTGCTTGGTAGGACAGTATTGTTTTTCCATTTTTCATAAAGCATTTGACACAGAGCAGCAGTTCCTCTTCCACTCCCTTGAAATGTGGCATTAGAGATTTTTTATGTAAGGCTTTTAAGACTATAGGAATGGTAACAGCTCTATCAAACTGAAACATGGCATCTCACCTAGATTTGAGTTATTTGTTTATTATTAATCAACTTCTTACAAATTCTTTAAATAATAGTCCTGTACAAGGTATTTCCATAGCTGGTAAAAGCATTATTTAACCCAACTGTCTGACGATACTTTTTCTGAAATATGCTAGTCAGATTCCCATATCGATCAATGTGATAGAATCATTTTCCGAAGCATCACGTCTATGTCTTAACATTAAGAAATGTGAACTCATGGCTGTCAAAGATTTTATGACAACCTTATATTATGGTATTCCAGTGAAAGAATAACTTACATATTTAGGCATAACCATTAATAAGGATCAGAAGTCTAGAGGCTTATTACATTTGAACCCTCTTATTAAAAACCCCCAGAAGAAGCTAAAATCAATGGCTACAGAGGGACTTCTCTTTAAAAGTCCTAATAACCAAGGCTGAGGGTATCTCTAGGCTAACATATGTCGCTCTATATTATTACGGTAAAATAAGCAGAGAGAGACCAGAAGCTTTTCAACTTTCTATTTAGAAACCGTACCCATTACATTAGGAAAACTGTTGTAATAAACACTTCTGAGTATGGTGGATTGGAATTTTCTGGACTTTACTACTTTTAGTAGTAAAACAATTCCTAAGAAGACCCACTTGTATGTAGAACTTTATTCCTCATCATGTCTTCTCTACTTTTGGTCACCTTAACTTCATGTTGGTTTGCAATTATAATATTGACAAAGTTCCAGTGAAACTCTGCTTTTCATCGGCGGGTTTTCTTGTCATGATCCTTAATTTATAAGCTGAATTTTTTTCCACACAGATATTATATATGGAATAATCAGGACACATTGTATAAAAACACTTATTTGTTTGTAGAATATTGGTTCCAAAAAGAATATCCTATTGGTGAGCCAACTTGTAGATGCAGAGGGTCTTTCACTTAATTTTAAGAAATTCTTATCACTCTATCCCTGTGACACCATAATATTCCGTAAATTCAAATTAACAGTGCATTTGCTTAAACATTCTGGCTTGTACATCTTGTGAGAGGAAATGTTCCTAACAAACGTAGCTATAGCATCTCATCAGAGGTGTGTAATCAGCAGCAAAGTAACAAAGTATAATGTATTAGGCAAGGTTGGGTCAATTAGAAGTAAATTCAAGTGAACCAACATTCGAATTCAATTATTGAACAACTAGAATATTTATTCAATCTCAAACTGAAGATAATAAGCTAGTATTTATTTAAAAAAAAAAAACATTTAAAAGTACAACTTCAAATCACTTCCTGGTTCGTGACGATGTTTTCCTCCATTAATAAAACATATTGAAATGCAGCTCGCTTAAAACCTAAACAGTTTATTTATTGAGTTATCTACCTAGCCATCACTAGATCTACATACGAACCTATTCTACATAGTTTTATCTCCGGTGTGATCCGCAGCAGTCTCCGTAGCCGATCATTCTCCTCCTGGTACTCCGCTACCGTTTCTTCAACTGCACCGAAAATCTCCACAGCTGCCGCGGTTAAACGCTCATTTAAAAACACACGAAACGACTGTAGTTTAGACATGTTTCAGTCGACTGAGAGTTGAAGAAAGAACGATGGTGACAAACACACTCCTAGTTTTATTTCCGTATTTTATTTTTCTGTTTTTAGAAGCGGGTGGAGAGCCCTTAAACACAACACAGCGCCACAATGTGGGTGGGGGGGTTTAATACAAGTTACAGATAAATTACAATGGAAATGGATAACTACGTGTGGAAACACGAAACAGTTAAATTGAGTAATAGCGTTGTTATTAGTGTATGCTTGGGACTAATGGGACAGCGTTAGGGTTATATAACTTTTTTGTTTTTATTAATACATACTTTATCTGAAACCGAAAGCTGGGTTAACTGGATGTTTAAAGAATAGCTCTGTTGCCATAGGAGAACAGGTGTGTGTGTGTGTTTGTCTGTAGCCAGCTGTGTAGCATGACGCTAAACATTTGACTGTCAACAGCAGGACTCAAGTGTTCAGCCCTGTTTCCATGACTAATGTACCAGGTTTATAATCCACAGTTTTCATCCCTGTTTCCTTCACTAATGTACCAGGTTTATAATCCACTGTGTTCAGTCCTGTTTCCATGACTAATGTACCGGGTTTATAATCCACAGTGTTCATCCCTGTTTCCTTCACTAATGTACCAGGTTTATAATCCACTGTGTTCAGCCCTGTTTCCATGACTAATGTACCAGGTTTATAATCCACAGTGTTCATCCCTGTTTCTTCACGAATGTACCAGGTTTATAATCCACCGTGTTCATCCCTGTTTCCATCACTAATGTACCAGGTTTATAATCCACAGTGTTCATCCCTGTTTCCATCACTAATGTACCAGGTTTATAATCCACAGTGTTCTGCCCTGTTTCCATGATCTATGTACAATGCTTATCATCCACAGTGTTCATCCCTGTTTCCATGATTTATGTACCAGGGTTATCATCCACAGTGTTCATCCCTGTTTCCATGACTAATGTACCAGGCTTATAATCCACAGTGTTCAGCCCTGTTTCCATCACTAATGTACCAGGATTATAATCCACAGTGTCCGGGCCTGTTTCCATGATTTATGTACCAGGGTTATCATCCACGGTGTTCATCCCGGTTTCCATGATTTATGTACCAGGGTTATCATCCACAGTGTTCAGCCCATTTTCCATGATTTATGTACCAATGTTATCATCCACAGTGTTCAGCCCCTTTTCCATGATTTATGTACCAATGTTATCATCCACAGTGTTCAGCCATGTTTCCATGATTTATGTACCAGGGTTATCATCCACAGAGGTGTAAAAAGGAGCTAAGACAAAACAAGGACAACACAATGATGACGTGAGTCACAACAGAAAAGTGCGTCTTAGTGGGAGGACTGCAAGGGCAACCAAACCACGTCATTATATAATTACATTACATTCATCCATGGATATTTTTGTTTATTGAAAGGTAGCATTCATTTCAAGGCTCCTTGGAGTATAAGTGGAACACATTGAAATTCTGACTGATGTGAAATTGGCATCTACTCAAAGAGGATCGAGAAACAGAAGACACTTTTCTACTCTCTGTCGTCACCACTTGGGTCATTTGTTTCGTTGTGAGTAAAGTATTGACGGCAATGTGCTGCCGTACAGTCAGTCGCACAACAAGACAAATCAGCACAGCAGGACAGCATTCAGTTGTACTAAAGTTTTTTTAAACTAACCATTATTCTATATGTGGTTGTACTCCTGTTTTTCCTAGTATCCCTGTGAAAAGGTGGTCTGGTAACAGTATAGCTTCCTCCACGGTCCTTTTCCCCCATACTGGACTCCAATCAGTGATCCGCTGCTTGCAAACATGTGACCGCTCTCCTTGACAACGTACCAACTGTTGAGTATGGAAAAATATCTACTTCGATAGTTCCATTGGTGACATTTCAAGCTTGCTGTGGAATGAGTTTTCGATATGATTTTAACTCCGTTACACTCACCCCTTCTAAACTCGCTACACACAGAGAGAGATTAGAAATACAATTCACATTCTCACTTCTCATGCTGTTGTAGCCTACTGAAAGGATCCACATTAGTGTAATAAATCCACTTCATTGGCCAGCTAGCCGACAGTGGTGTAAAGTACTTAAGTAGTACTTCAAAGTATTTTTACTGAAGTCGTATTTTGGGGTATCTGTACTTTACTATTTATGTTTTTGACAACTTTTACTTTTTACTCAATAAATGTTCTCTCTTACCCAAAAGTAGTTGTTACATTTTGAATGCTTAGCACGACAGAGAAATGGTCCATGTTTGCAATTTGTAATATGATATCTGAGTGAGACTAACTAATAAAATCAATGTGGGCCCCCCGGTTGGTAATTCGACCACTAGACTAGAAAATGTTAGCTGACATGGGCTAATTGAGTGACTATCAGTGACTGACATAAGAGACAACTGTTTCTGCTCAACCAAATGTCCACATTGCACCTTGTGTTTTGTACTATCCTAACTCACAAATGTAAGTTGAAACCCAGACAGTTAAAAGTATAATAATACAAATCATATTTTATGGGGGTGGGAATTGATCCTAGGGCCTTCAAAAGGTGGGCCCATCCCTGTGCTAGAATATCTAGCTTCCTGTCAGCATGCTCCATGGTGCACCTTGGATGGAACCACTTACTAGGGAGAATAGGGTACTCTTGGTCCACTCAGTGTTCCCTCTTCGCAAAATATATCTGACATTTATTTTTTTATAAATAATTATATACATGCGAAGACAACTACCCAACTACCAAAAGGAAAAAAGGCTGCCTAAGTATGATTCCCAATCAGAGACAACGATAGACAGCTGTCCCTGATTGAGAACCATACCGGGCCAAAACCTAGAAACAAACAACATAGAATGCCCACCCCGAATTACACCCTGACCTAACCAAATAGAGAAATAAAACGGCGCTCTAAGGTCAGGGCGTGACATGGGCGGATGGTGAAGTAGACATACTTGGTATTCACATCTCAAAAAATATAAATTTACTTACCACAATCAATTTCAATAGAAAGTTAACAAAAATAGATAAGATTCTGCAACCATGGAGAGGCAAATACTTCTGTTTATGGAAAATTCACATTGATTAACTCTTTGGTCCCACCACAGTTGACTTACTTACTAATGAGGCTGCCTACTCCAGACAACTTGTTTTTAAAATCCTATGAGCAAAATATATCATTTTATTTCGAAAGCTAAGCCATACAAAATGAAACGTGCCTATTTATATAATGAACATGAGTTTGTGGGGCTAAAATGGTTACATATTAAAGCTTTAAACCGCTCATTAAAGGATTCACTCATACATCAATTCTACTTCAACCCAAAATGGTTCTCCAGTAGATTAAGTCAATTTGTTTAAAAAAGTAGCCTTTTTGCCTTCATGCAGATTACAACTTCTAATTTCCGACTAATTTAAAATGAAATTAAAGTATCACCCTTTCTTAAACAAGCCATACAAAGTGGGTTCAAATTCCAGAAAAGATAGAACATATATTACAACAAATTTTATGGTTAAACTCAAATATACTGATTAATAAAAAACATTCTTTAAATATTATATTTATTAATATTATGAATAGAAACAGAGGAGTTATGTCACATATGCAGCTATTGAAAATATATAGGAATGTCTGCTCTATCCAAACATACAACCAACTGATTGACGCATTACCACAAAAATGGAGGAGACAAGTGGAAGAGGGAGAAGGTAGGGCACTTGTTTGTCTGCCATATAGTAAAGATACAAATGGGCTGGAAAGAATTGGCATAAACAGAAAAATATACCCGTTTTATTTGAGGACACAAATGTTGACAGCTGCGCCATACAGGCTGCAAAATAAATGGGAAGTGCTTGGGTCATTTGCCGTCAATAAATTGCAATGAAGTGGAACGACATTTATTGGATATTTCTAACTTTTTTAACAAATCATAAACAGAAAAATTGGGCGTGCAAAATTATTCAGCCCCTTTACTTTCAGTGCAGCAAACTCTCTCCAGAAGTTCAGTGAGGATCTCTGAATGATCCAATGTTGACCTAAATGACTAATGATGATAAATACAATCCACCTGTGTGTAATCAAGTCTCCGTATAAATGCACCTGCACTGTGATAGTCTCAGAGGTCAGTTAAAAGCGCAGAGAGCATCATGAAGAACAAGGAACACACCAGGCAGGTCCGAGATACTGTTGTGAAGGAGTTTAAAGCCGGATTTGGATACAAAAAGATTTCCCAAGCTTTAAACATCCCAAGGAGCACTGTGCAAGCGATAATAAAGTATCAGACCACTGAAAATCTTCCAAGACCTGGCCGTCCCTCTAAACTTTCAGCTCATACAAGGAGAAGACTGATCAGAGATGCAGCCAAGAGGCCCATGATCTCTCTGGATGAACTGCAGAGATCCACAGCTGAGGTGGGAGACTCTGTCCATAGGACAACAATCAGTCGTATATTGCACAAATCTGGCCTTTATGGAAGAGTGGCAAGAAGAAAGCCATTTCTTAAAGATATCCATAAAAAGTGTTGTTCAAAGTTTGCCACAAGCCACCTGGGAGACACACCAAACATGTGGAAGAAGGTGCTCTGGTCAGATGAAACCAAAATTGAACTTTTTGGCAACAATGCAAAACGTTATGTTTGGCGTAAAAGCAACACAGCTCATCACCCTGACCACACCATCCCCACTGTCAAACATGGTGGTGGCAGCATCATGGTTTGGGCCTGCTTTTCTTCAGCAGGGACAGGGAAGATGGTTAAAATTGATGGGAAGATGGATGGAGCCAAATACAGGACCATTCTGGAAGAAAACCTGATGGAGTCTGCAAAAGACCTGAGACTGGGATGGAGATTTGTCTTCCAACAAGACAATGATCCAAAACATAAAGCAAAATCTACAATGGAATGGTTCAAAAATAAACATATCCAGGTGTTAGAATGGCCAAGTCAAAGTCCAGACCTGAATCCAATCGAGAATCTGTGGAAAGAACTGAAAACTGCTGTTCACAAATGCTCTCCATCCAATCTCACTGAGCTCGAGCTGTTTTGCAAGGAGGAATGGGAAAAAATGTCAGTCTCTCGATGTGCAACACTGATAGAGACATACCCCAAGCGACTTACAGCTGTAATTGCAGCAAAAGGTGGCGCTACAAAGTATTAACTTAAGGGGGCTGAATAATTTTGCACGCCCAATTTTTCAGTTTTTGATTTGTTAGAAAAGTTTGAAATATCCAATAAATGTCATTCAACTTCATGATTGTGTCCCACTTGTTGTTGATTCTTCACAAAAAAATAGTTTTATATCTTTATGTTTGAAGCCTGAAATGTGGCAAAAGGTCGCAAAGTTCAAGGGGGCCGAATACTTTCGCAAGGCACTGTATATGGGGCATACAATAATCTCAACTCTGTAGATTTGGCTGCAGAGACAGACTCCGTACATCATTTATTTTGGTATTGCCCCTATGTAGCTTGTCTCTGGTCACAGGTTCAGGAATGGTAAAAAAAAACAACAACATTCATTTAAAATGAACCTTACAAATAGCAGTGTTGGGCAATTTGGAAAGCCACAGTCAGTCAAATAATATTACTGGTAGTAAAAGTTGACATCTCTGGCTCACAATCTGTGGATACTATACGATTAGAAAGGTTCAAAATGTATATAAAACATCACAGCACAATTCAAAAATATATGGCACATGTAAACCAAACGACGGTGGTCTATGGCGATAGGCTGAGAGTGGCTGAGGGTGGGAGTAAGGAGTCTATGTTCAGTCATGTATTATTCTGTAATTACTGTATGTGCAGTCGTGGCCAAAAGTGTTGAGAATTACATATATTAATTTTCACAAAGTCTGCTACCTCAGTTTGGATGATGGCAATTTGCATATACTCCAGAATGTTATGAAGAGTGATCATTTGCCATGCAAATGAACTGAATCCCCCAAAAACATTTCCACTGCATTTCAGCCCTGCCACAAAAGGACCAGCTGACATCATGTCAATGATTCTCTCGTTAACACAGGTGTGAGTGTTGACAAGGACAAGGCCAGAGATCACTCTGTCATGCTGATTGAGTTCGAATAACAGACTGGAAGCTTCAAAAGGAGGGTGGTGCTTGGAATTATTGTTCTTCCTCTGTCATCCATGGTTACCTGCAAGGAAACACGTGTCTTCATCATTGCTTTGATATTCTTCAAAAGGTACAGGGATTGGACTGCTGAGGACTGGGGTAGAGTCATTTTCTCTGATGAATCCCCTTTCCGATTGTTTGGGGCATCCGGAAAAAAGCTTGTCCGGCGAAGACATGGTGAACGCTACCATCAGTCCTGTGTCATGCCAACAGTAAAGCATCCTGATACCATTCATGTGTGGGGTTGCTTCTCAGCCAAGGGAGTGGGCTCACTCACAATTTTGCCTAAGAACACAGCCATGAATAAAGAATGGTACCAACACATCCTCCGAGAGCAACTTCTCCCAGGAACAGTTTGGCGACGAACAATGTATTTTCCAGCATGATGGAGCACCTTGCCATAAGGCAAAATTGATAAGTGACTCAGGGACCAAAACATAAATATTTTGGGTCCATGGCCAGGAAACTCCAGACCTTAAACCCATTGAGAACTTGTGGTCAATCCTCAAGAGGCGGGTGGACAAACAAAAACCCACAAATTCTGACAAACTCCAAGCATTAATTACGCAAGAATGGGCTGCCATCAGTCAGGATGTGGCCCAGAAGTTAATTGACAGCATGCCAGGGCGGATTGCAGAGGCCTTGAAAAAGAAGGGTCAACACTGCAAATATTGACTCTTTACATCAACTTCATGTAATTGTCAATAAAAGGCTTTGACACTTATGAAATGCTTGTAATTATACTTCAGTATTCCATAGTAACATCTGACAAAAATATCTAAAGACACTGAAGCAGCAAACTTTGCGAAATTAATATTTGTGTCATTCTCAAACCTTTTGGCCGACTGTACAGTACCAGACCTACTAATTCCTGCGGGTTTTATTTGTTCTATTTTATACGTTGTAGAATAATAGTGAAGACATCAAAACTATGAACTAACACATATGGAATCATGTAGTAACCAAAAAAAGTGTTAAACAAATCAAAATATATTTTATATCTGAGATTCTTCAAAGTAGCCCCCCTTTTGCCTTGATCACAGCATTGCACACTTTTGTAGCAGAAAAACTGTAAAAAAAACATGGGTTAATAAAAAAAAAAGTAAATGTTACTTATTTAATGAATAACATAACTTCCATGTAAACAATGAGTCGTTGGGACCTCCCAGGATGTCACAAAATGGTCGCCTAAAGTCGTCAGGACGTTGTGTCATGGTTCCCTAGAGGATCTGTCTAATTCCTGGCTGGTCTCGAGGACGTTTTTAAGGAATTATTGGGATGTTGTGTCATGGTCCCTAAAGGTTCATGGGACGTTGTGCCATGCTCTCTCCTGGAGGTTTTTGTCTAGTTCCCGGTTTGTTCCGAGGACGTTACCCGATGCTCATAAAGAAATGCCCAATCCCCCCCCCCCCCAAAAAAAATGGTTTACCCAGGGCACACGCACCCTAGTTTCATTACACATCACCCTTTGTTACTGTTGCCAAGCCCATCAAGGCCCTGATTGGTGAACCACTGATCCAGTCACAGCTCTTTGTCTTTTGGCAATGCTAGGGACAGCCACCCCTACACAAACCGTGCTTTTAACAGTGTTTTACACCCACATATTTGAGAATGTTCCCCTAGGCGGTTTCCACCCAGTTACCTAACCCTGAACCTTAGAGGCTGCTGCCCTATATACATAGACATGAATTCACTGGCCACTTGCATAATGGAACACTAGTCACTTTAATAATATTTACATACTGCTTTACTCATCTCATATGTATATAATATATTCTGTTCTACTGTATTTTAGTCAATGCCACTCTGACATGGCTCGTCCTAATATTTATATATTCCTTAATTCCATTATTTTACTTTTTGGTTTGTGTGTATTCCTGCTGTGCCACAAAATCTGTAGAATTTCAGAAGTTCCCTGCTCATTCATTACCTATAATACATCTATGCACGTAACAAAACAATGCCATCTGCACTAATATTTTAGTCATCAGTTAATCTGACCATTCTCTCAGACTTCATTTACTTATTCCAGCTATGTTTGTCTGAGCGTGTAACTCAGAATCGTCCACATCCTGACTTTTTAAGTTCATCTTGTGACTAAATAGATCTTTGTCATAATGTTCTTTCTTTCAGTTTTAATCCTGTTTTCCTCCTTTGTGTATTTTTTTCACATGCGTCAGTAAGTTAGACTTTTGAGTGAAGCTTTTCCCGCAATCATTACAGCTAAATGGTTTCTCTCCTGTGTGAGTGAGTTTATGGTTTCTTAGGTTCCCCTTCTGATTGAAGCTTTTCCCACAGTCACCACAGCTAAATGGTTTCTCTCCTGTGTGAGTCAGTTTATGCTTCTTTAGGGACCCCTTCTGATTAAAGCTTTTCCCACAGTTATCACAGCTAAATGGTTTCCCTCCTGTGTGAGTCCGTTTATGGATCCGTAGGTTCCCCTCCTGATTGAAGCTTTTCCCACAGTCTCCACAGCTAAATGGTTTCTCTCCTGTGTGAGTCAGCATATGGCTCCTTAGGTTCCACTTATGAATGAAGCTTTTCCCACAGTCTCCACAGCTAAATGATTTATTTCCTGTGTGAGTCAACATATGGTTCTTTAGGTTCCCCTTCAAATTAAAGCTTTTCCCACAGTCTCCACAGCTAAATGGTTTCTCTCCCACTCCTGTGTGAATCCTCATGTGCTTGGACAGATATCCTTTGAGTTTGAAGGTCTTGGCACAAACAGGGCAGGTGCAGGGTCTCCCACTGTGACAGAGGCGGATATGGGCCTTTAGTTTACAGGTGGAGGTGCAGCGTTTTCTGCAGAAACTGCATTCACGGAGTCTCTTCTTGTAGAGAGTCATATGCCTCTGCAGGTCAGCTTTCAGAGCAAAGTTTTCACCACATTCACAGCAGTGGTGAGTTTTTCTAGACGTGCTGGAAGAATGTTCCGCCATCGATGGGCTGGGATCCAACGATGGGCTGCTGTCAAGTGCCGCTGGGTCGCTGCTTAAGGTGGAGCTGTGGCTGGAGGCATTGTTTTGATTATCTGGAGGGTCACAGGGAATGTTGAGACCCTTAAGGTGGGTCACAGTAACAAAAGGTGTGAGAACCACTTGTTTAGGATCACTCTCTCTGTTCTCCACAGTCTGGGTTTGGGGAGAAGTGAAGGACTGAAATGGGTCCTCCTGGTCACATTCACTTTTCACACAGGAAGGAGTGATTTTGAAATCAGCCTCCAGCCCTTGAAGCTGGTCTTCCTCCTGACTGGTCCTGAGTTCCTCCTGTTCCTCTTTAATCTGTGGAAGCTCTGGGTTCTCCTGCCCCAGACTGGGGCTCCACTCCTGCTCACAGTGCTGCTGCTCAGGGAGAACCTCCTCCTCAGAGACAGAGAGCTGCAGGGAGTCTGGAGGAAAGGAGCGAGGAGCAAAGGTTATCTATAGAGCCTTTAGACAGTCGTCACTAGCTGGCACAGCCACAGTCATAAACCCACCTATTTCTAAAATGCATCTTCTTAAAGCAGAACTGAACTCAAGAACCAATTTCTCTAATTGAAAACAGCATGTGACCAGGAACTCTGCCAGAGCACGTGGATAGTTAAAGGCCATGAGCAGTCAGAAGTATGTGTTTCATGAAATTGGATGATATTTGAAGGAAACCAGATTAAAGTATGATGACCAAAGTGTGAAAATGACTGTTGCTTCTACATTGATAAAGTTTGATCATAAAGTTACTGGTCCCCTCCCCCATGTCAAACACTTGGACTCATTATTAAGGGGACAAGGTGACATCACTTAATTTTAATGTGTGCTAACATAATATTCTCTTCTCTTTAAATAAGTACTGCATTGTCACAAACATCGGAGAAGTCGTGTTTGCAGAGGGGCGTGGTTTATATAGCTGGTCATGGCTCACATCAACACCAAACCCTAGACCCACACCAATTTGCATACCGCCCCAACAAATCCATGGGTTGGGAGTAAAAGCTGTTAGGAAGCCTTTTGGACCTAGATTTGGTACTCCAGTACCGCTTGCTGTGCATTAACAGACAGAACAGTCTATGACTAGGGTGGCTGAAGTCTGACAATTTTTAGGGCCTTCCTCTGACACCGTCTGGTATAGAGGTCCTGGATGGCAGGAAGCTTGGCCCCGAAGCAGTTGCCATACCAGGCAGTAATGCAACCAGTCAGGATGCTCTCGATGGTCCAGCTGTAGAACCTTTTGAGGATCTGAGGACAATTACAAAATATGTTCAGTCTCCTGAGGTGGAATAGGCTTTGTCGTGCCCTCTTCACAACTGTTTTAGTGTGTTTGGACCATGATATCTATGCATACTCACTTTAACTCTATCTACATGTACATATTACCTCAATTACCTCGACTAACATGTGCCCCCCACACTGACTCTGTACCGGTACCCCTGTATATAGCCTCGCTACAGTTACAAATAAAATTGTGGTGACACCAGATCTGAACAGATTTTCTGATCAACCCCCCCCCCTACCTTTTTAAGATATATGTGACCAACAGATGGATATCTGCATTCCCGTTAATGTGAAATCCATAGATTAGGGCACAATGAATTTATTTCAATTGATTAATTCCTTATGTTAACTGTAACTTAGTAAAATGTTAGAAATTGTTAAATGTATTTATATTTTTGTTCAGCGTAGCCATCTGAAGATCTACATACGAACCTATCCTACATAGTTTTATCTCCGGTGTGATCCGCAGCAGTCTCCGTAACCGATCATTCTCCTCGTGGTACTCCGCTACCGTTTCTTCAACTGCCCCGAAAATCTCCACAGCTGCCGCCGTTAAACGCTCATTTAAAAACACACGAAACGACTGGAGTTTAGACATGTTTTAGTCGACTGAAAGTTGGGTATTCAGCATGTATGTTTTCGCGGACGAGGACAAACAAACCCAAACAAACTCTCCCTACCGTTTTACTTCCGTATTGTTTTGTTCTGTTTTTGTCAGCGGGAAACGAGACCAGAAACAAATCACAGCGCCCCCATGGTGATCGGGTTTTACTACAGGCTACAGACCAATGATACTGGGAATAGATGCTGTAGCTCAGGGATTCTTGAAAGACGGGACAAACTCCACCTTTTTCACACAAATATTTTTCTTCATATAAACAACATTTGAAATATACATTTTGATGAACCAGATATACATTTAAAAAATTAGGATGTTTTCTGAAAATGCAACTAAGTGGATTTATTGTCAACTCCATCTAACCCCATAAAAGGAAGTTCATGTTTACATTTATTGTCCAACAACTGTTTAAAGTCCTTGATTGTGTCATTCTAACATTAGATTATTCAAATATGTAATACAAATCTCCAAACGTTTTGTTTTATTTAATAGTACTATATCAGGGATGGTTAACTGGTGACCCAGCCTTTTGAAGGCCCTCAGATCAATTTCCGTAAGCAGTTAAATCATTAAAAAAAATTCAGTTGGGGTCTCCACTAATTGTTGGGCGTTATAATATCTAATGTAATGTAGTAAAATACACAAGGTGCAATATTGAAATGTAGTTGTGCATCAGCAGTTTCTCTCTTGATATATCAGCCACTGACAGTCACTCAATTATCTTATGTCAGCTAACATTTTTTAGACTGGTAAATTAGTTTAACGGCTTAGCTATCTAAACTTAGTAATCATGATCGAATTACCGGACGGCGGGCATTTTGGCATGTCTTTCTAGATTCAGAACTTAAAACAACATTTATAGTTATACATCAACCCCTTAAGATGTCCTTTTGCTGCAGTAGGATGTGATGCAGACACCTCTTAATCAGAGGGACACTGAGGAGCAAACATGTGTTTAGTTTATTTACTCAACATGCATTAGTCTAGAAGCCTGTATGTATAGAATGAAATAAGTCCTCTTTCTGGGAACATTTAAGCAGATACCTCATCTACACCTCTTTCTATTGTATTAATGTATACTCCTTCACATTGGGATAAATCTGGATAACATACATGTTTGTACTTTGACACTCCTGGTGTTGACAACCAAATAATTTTACAGTCACCCTTGACCCCGCAGTACACAACATCTATTCGATGACATCCCCTTATGGTCAGTCATGTCTGGTCCTGTTTAGCTGTAATACAGTGTGTGTGTTAAGTAATGGGTAACATGTCCAACAGAGCCATCTAGTGGGGAGAAAGGAGAAATGTCAGCACTGAGTTCATTAGCAGTGCCACTGTCAGACTTGTGACATGACCTGAAAAGGCAGTATTTTCCTCTAAAAAGCCCCGGAGAGTGTTGAGAGACTGAGTACACGCTCATAGACTCACATCTATTGGTTGGTGGAGGACAATACGATGATACCTCTCCTAGGGACCTGCTCTCCATGCTTCAGGATTAAAGTTTCTCTGGTCTCTGATCTATTCTATTGGTAACCTGCTGTTTCTCTCCACAGTGCTCTCTGCTACTCTCTGGTCTAGTTACTTTACATCTGTCTGGAGGGAGAAATAGATGTCACAGAATCAGTTTATGGTCCCTAGGCTCCCCTTCTGATTAAAACTTTCCCACAGTCATGGTTTCTCTCCTGTGTGAGTCAGCATATGTAAAGATAAGGTCCGTTTATAACTGAAACATTTCCCACAGTCATGATTTCTCTCCTGTGTGAGTCAGCATATGTAAAGATAAGGTCCGTTTATAACTGAAAACATTTCCCACAGTCATGATTTCTCTCCTGTGTGAGTCACCATATGTAAAGATAGGTCGTTTATAAGAAACATTTCCCACATCACACACTTAATGGTTTCTCTCCTGTATGAGTCCGTATATGCGAGGTTAGGGTCCTTTTGACTAAAACTCTTCCCGCAGAAGCCTCACCACAGCTAAATGGTTTCTCTCCTGTGTGAGTCACCATGTGCATTGTTATGTTGCTTGCAAAGCAAAGCTTATCCCACAGTGACCACACTAAATTATTTCTCCCCTGTGTGAATCCTCATGTGCTTGGATCAGATCTCCTTTGAGTTTGAAAGTCTTGCCATAATAGAAAGGTGCAGAGTTTCCACTTTGACAGAAGCGGACATGGGCCTTCAGCTTACAGGTGGAGTTGTATCGGTTTTCTGCAG
Source organism: Oncorhynchus kisutch (assembly GCF_002021735.2). NCBI lineage: Eukaryota > Metazoa > Chordata > Actinopteri > Salmoniformes > Salmonidae > Oncorhynchus > Oncorhynchus kisutch. The sequence goes on along the minus strand of NW_022264157.1, from coordinate 257 downwards.
AAGTAGAGAGTCACATGACTCTTCAGGTCAGCTTTCAGAGCAAACATTTCACCACAGTCACGGCAGTGGTGAGTTTTTCTAGACGTGCTGGTTTTGAAACAATGTTCCGCCATCCAATGGGCTTGGGATCCAATGGTGGGCTGGGATCCAATGGTGGCTGGGATCCAATGGAGGGCTGGGATCCAATGGTGGGCTGGATCCAATGGGGGCTGGGATCCAATGGAAGGCTGGGATCCAATGGGAAGGCTGGGATCCAA
>NW_022264156.1:0-34020 GCF_002021735.2 Oncorhynchus kisutch | reverse complement strand
CTTGATTCTGAAGGTCTTGACTCTGAAGGTCTTGATACTGAAGGTTTGACTCTGAAGGTTTGTTCTGAAGAATCTTGATTCTGAAAGGTGAAGGTCCTTTCAGTAAGTCTTGATCTTCTTATGCAGTGAAGGTCTCAAGTTGTCATAACAGCTGTGCAAGAACACCAACATTCCCACAGACACAGGTGGTTATTACCCAGATAAAAAACACCCATTTCCTGCTTTGTTGATTCCTCTATTGTCTAAACCGGTGTCCAGAATGTCCCTCTAGTCTTCGTACTGTGTCTAACCTGCTATTTGCTCAGGAGGTTGATGCCATGCACATTAACCATTAGAGGGAGGGGAATGGGCTAATGACGGTCTTGTTCACAGAGGAAGAACAGTGAAAGGGCTTGATTAGCTTCAGAGAGAGTACATATCGTAATTGAGCTGCTAGCTAGCATAGACTGGTGACGGGAGGGACCTAGCCTCTGAAGAACGATGACTGTACAGACACAGCACAGTTGACGAACAGACACAGCACTGATGAAAGTGACTTTACGCCCTCATGTCAAAGTGTTTAGCTAAGGTACCTGTCTGTCAGACATAATAACAGGTTTGCCACGGGCTGCAATTTAGAGTAGCTGTTTGCTCCATGCAGCATGACAGTGTTACATAATTTGATATGTTAACGGTCTAAACATGACTAAACACAGGGAACCTCTTATGTTGTGCTAATGACATTCTAACACACAGACGGCTGTGGTACCTTCATTGGGGAGGACAAGCTCATAGTAATGGCTGCTCATAGTAATGGCTGCTCATAGTAATGGCTGCTCATAGTAATGGCTGGAATGGAATGAATGGAATGGTATCAAACACATCAGACCCATGATTTCCTTTTGTTGATACTATTCCATTCACTTCATTGCAGTCATTATTATGAGCGTCCAAAGTCACCCATCGACAAGAGTCCTCTGCGTTGAGAACCAGCATTTTAGAGTGGGTCTGACACCTGGCTTCACTACAGCTGTCCTTCCCCCCTGACACACATCTTTCTACTGTTTACGGTCTCATATTTAAGACGGACAAAGTAGCCAAAATTGTTAATGGAGCCACTACTAGAAAACGGTGTTCACTTGAGGCCTAACGCTGACCCTCAGGCATAACCCTGCTCTCCATTTCAGCCGACTGCACCCACCATGACTCAGCAACAAAGATGCAATAGTATTAAAAGTTGTATTAGTCGTATGTATTAGTCGTATTAGTCGTATGTACGGGATATGCATGGTATACATGGTATACAAGATAAGAATACGAACATTTGGAAATTGCTCAGTAGAATAGAATAAACATTCTAGCATAAGTATAATGAAGTAAGAAATAATTTATAGTCCAATATTTACATGTATATTGGGGGAAAGGGGGGTGGCAGTGTATAAACTGAGCAGCATAAAATTGTCTGTCTAGTAGCAGCGCGTGTGTGTGTGTGTGTGTGTGTGTGTGTGTGTGTGTGTGTGTGTGTGTGTGTGTGTGTGTGTTGTGTGTGTGTGTGTGTGTGTGTGTGTGTGTGTGGTGTGTGTGTGTGTGTGTGTGTGTGTGTGTGTTTGTGTGTGTGTGTGTGTGTGTGTGTGTGTGTGGTGTGTGTGTGTGTGTGTGTGCGTGCGCGCACGTGCGTGCGTGCTGTGCGTGAGTGAGTGAGTCAGTCCAGTTCAAGTGTTCAGCAGTCTGGTGGCTTGTTTGATTTGAGTTTTGGCAAAAGTTAAGGATTCCGTAGTTTATACATTGTGACTCTGCATTGGATGTGGCATTTGACAAAAGAAAAGCTGTTAGTAGGGACTCCAGGAAGTAGTTTTCTTGGAGTTAGAGAACAGAGGCCCGTTGTGTTAAGTTGATCGATGGGATATAAAATACCTTGTGCCACTCTGGAGAGGTGGGCTGCGGTGTGAGGACTACTTGTTTGGGGCAGATGGTTTAGAGGCAGGGTTCTGCTAGGGGACTGAATCAGTTCCGTCTTTGTGTAATCATCCCAGAGAGAGAGAGAGACATAAGTAGGTGTCTGCTTGTCGGGTCCTGGTGAGGCTCAGCTTCTGGGAAATGTCACCTTCCTCCTCTCTTTTCCTCTCACACGCTCTGTACCCACAGGTAGAACATCTTATTCAGCCCACTGTCACTGCTGATAGTAGCAAGGTACTGTCAGACATGATATGTAAGCCAAATTTGTATTTTATTTGTCCCATTCTGTGTGGTATACTGTATGCACTGTATTTGTCCCATTCTGTGTGGTATACTGTATGACTGTATTTGTCCCATTCTGTGTGGTATACTGTATGCACTGTATTTGTCCCATTCTGTGTGGTATACTGTATGCACTGTATTTGTCCCATTCTGTGTGGTATACTGTATGCACTGTATTGGTCCCATTCGGTGTGGTATACTGTATGCACTGTATTTGTCCCATTCTGTGTGGTATACGTATTCCTGTATTGGTCCCTTATTCTGTGTGGATATACGTTATGCACTGTATTGGTCCCCATTCTGTGTGGTATACTGTATGCACTGTATTGGTCCCATTCTGTGTGGTATACTGTATGCACTGTATTTGTCCCATTCTGTGTGGGTATACTGTATGCACTGTATTGGTCCCATTCGTGTGGTATACTGTATGCACTGTATTGGTCCCATTCTGTGTGGTATACTGTATGCACTGTATTGGTCCCATTCGTTGTGGTATACTGTATGCACGTATTGGTTCCCATTCGGTGTGGTATACTGTATGCACTGTATTTGTACCATTCTGTGTGGTATACTGTATGCACTGTATTTGTCCCATTCTGTGTGGTTATACTGTATGCACTGTATTTGTCCCATTCTGTGTGGTATACTGTATGCACTGTATTGGTCCCATTCGGTGGTGGTATACTGTATGCACTGTATTTGTCCCATTCTGTGTGGTATACTGTATGCACGGTATTGGTCCCATTCTGTGTGGTATACTGTATGCACTGTATTTGTCCCATTCTGTGTGGTATACTGTATGCACTGTATTGGTCCCATTCTGTGTGGTATACTGTATGCACTGTATTGGTCCCATTCTGTGTGGTATACTGTATGCACTGTATTTGTCCCATTCTGTGTGGTATACTGTATGCACTGTATTGGTCCCATTCTGTGTGGTATACTGTATGCACTGTATTTGTACCATTCTGTGTGGTATACTGTATGCACTGTATTGGTCCCATTCTGTGTGGTATACTGTATGCACTGTATTTGTCCCATTCTGTGTGGTATACTGTATGCACTGTATTTGTCCCATTCTGTGTGGTATACTGTATGCACTGTATTGGTCCCATTCTGTGTGGTATACTGTATGCACTGTATTTGTACCATTCTGTGTGGTATACTGTATGCACTGTATTGGTCCCATTCTGTGTGGTATACTGTATGCACGGTATTGGTCCCATTCTGTGTGGTATACTGTATGCACTGTATTTGTACCATTCTGTGTGGTATACTGTATGCACTGTATTGGTCCCATTCTGTGTGGTATACTGTATGCACGGTATTGGTCCCATTCTGTGTGGTATACTGTATGCACTGTATTGGTCCCATTCTGTGTGGTATACTGTATGCACTGTATTGGTCCCATTCTGTGTGGTATACTGTATGCACTGTATTGTTTTTTATGTAACTGATAGCTTTACTGGTATGTGTGACTTAAACATATTAAGTCACTCATGCATCACTAACTCAACATCAACATCACTCTGAAATTGTCACGACTTCCGCCATAGTTGGTCCCTCTCCTTGTTCGGGCGGTGTTCGGCGGTCGACGTCACCGACCTTCTAGCCATCGCTGATCCATTTTTCATTTTCCATTGGTTTTGTCTTGTCTTCCATCTCACCTGGTTTCCATCCCATCAATTAATTACATGTTGTGTATTTAACCCTCTGTTTCCCCTCATGTCTTTGTCGGTGATTGTTTGTTGTATGTTTTGTGCAAGTCGTGTTCTGGTGTGTGATGGGTTTTGTACCCTTTTATATTATTTTTGTATATTTTTGTATTTTCTGAGTTTTTTAGCATTTATTAAACTGCTCCATTTATACCAAGTTCACTCTCCTGCGCCTGATTTCCCTGCCACCACCATTGCAGAAATGCTGCAGCAGCTGCTGATCAATTACAAGTCAAAAACTGCCAACCTCATAGACACTATTATTCAATCAGATCAAGCGTTAACCTGCGATAGCAGACACCCGCATAACGGATGGACATTTTGTCACAATTAAAAATGTTAAATGTTTTACTTGTGATTTATCAGGGGGTGCTGCAGCACCGTCAGCACCCCTACTTCCCGTGACAATCTATGCAGATGTTGGCTAAAGTGTATCGGATTGAGTAGAGCCCTAAATCCCCTTTAGAACAAGATGAATAGTTGAGCATCAGGTAGCAGCAGGAGAAAAATAGTAACAAACAACCAACTCAACTGCAGAAGAGATTATTTATGAAACCTGCGGCTACATTCCTCAGTTTGTCCTCATTTCAGACCTGTGGAGAATTTAAATAAAGCTACCTGAGTGAGCTAAATAACCCTTTTCTCTTTTTACGAGGGTCTGACTGGCTGCTGATTTGTTTTGGCAGAAAAAAACAAAGACATCAACTTAATAATAAATTGTTTCTTCACAGACTGTATTTAACACCAAGGAAACGTTTTATGATGAAATTTGCCCCAACTACCAACTGTTCCCTAAATCAGGGAGGTCAATTCCTTCAAATGATGTGGAAGTGCTCTGCAGTTAAATGCTTCTGGGCCAAAGTTACAAAATCCATTTTGAAATGCATGAATGTTATTATTCAAAGCTTTGCATCTATGAAGTTACTTAACGATGGTAGCTCCTTGAACCTCTCAACCAATCAGAGACCATTACTGCTGGCAGGCAGCACTGCCGCAAAAATATGTTGTCTCTTAGATGGCAATCACCTCACTAACAATTCACCAGTGGATACAGTTACTGTTAGAAGTTATAGCATTAGACTTATCGACAGCGAGAATGAATGGTGCTCATCAAGGAACAAATGAGGCCTGGACAAATATACTCTGTAAAGAATAATCTCAGCTAAAGTCACATACAAATAAACAATTAATAAAACCCAACAAATACATCAAAACAATATACAGTATATATACGCTGAACAAAAACATAAACACAAAAAGTGTTGGTCCCATGTTTCATGAGCTGAAAAAAAAGATCCATGAAATGTTCCATATGCACAAAAACCTTATTTCTCTAAGGAAAAGGTGGCACAAATGTATATACATCCCTGTTAGTGAGCATTTCTCCTTTGCCAAGATCATCCACCCACCGGACAGTTGTGGCATATCAAGAAGCTGACTCAACAGCATGCTCGTTACACAGGTGCACCTTGTGCTGGAGACAATAAAAGGCCACTCTAAAATGTGCAGTTTTGTCGCCCAAAGAGGGAAAGGGAGAGGGAAATTGGCATGCTGACTGCAGGAATGTCCACCAGGGCTGTTGCCAATGTTGGAGTAATGGGGTGGGGGTTTGGATGGAGACATGTTGGCTGGGTGGGGGTTGGGGTAATGGGGTGGGGGTTGGGGTGGGGGTTGGGGTAATGGGGTGGGGGTTGGGGTAATGGGGTGGGGGTTGGGGTAATGGGGTGGGGGTTGGGTTAATGGGGTGGGGGTTGGGGTGGGGTTGGGGTAATGGGGTGGGGGTTGGGGTAATGGGGGGGGTTGGGTTAATGGGGTGGGGGTTGGGGTAATGGGGTGGGGGTTGGGGTAATGGGGTGGATGTTGGGGTGGGGGTTGGGGTAATGGGGTGGGGGTTGGGGTGGGGGTTGGGGTAATGGGGTGGGGGTTGGGGTGGGGGTTGGGGTAATGGGGTGGGGGTTGGGGTGGGGGTTGGGGGTAATTTATTATCACTTAAAACTCTGTATGTATTTCTCCCTGTTGTTTGTCTTTGGAGTGGAAGCCTACGGGTACATGTTCTATCAACTTATACAGTGAAATTGAAAACGTACTGTACCTGTAACCCCCCCACTTTTTGTTACATACCATTGTCCCAGGTGACAACCTCTGTCCAACTTTTATGTTATATTAAGGGTTTTGATTGCTGTCATATGTCTTTTGAATCATCATATAATGATGTATTATATACAGGATATCACACACGCTTTCACGGGCAATTTCTAATGACTTGGGATTCATATTATAGAATATAAAAAACATAGGTTTCTAGAGTCATTTGAATCTGAATAGTCAATAGACTTACTGCCTCTTGTGCCTGAGTGTACCCCACTAGGTACATCTCCCCCTTTGTGTTGTTCAGCAACCATGCCTGTCATGTGATCTCCAACCAATTCATTATTTAATTGAGACGAACGAGTCCAATATTGTATCGGTGGATGACAGAGGGGCTACTCCCATACCCAGTGGGGTATTACTGTGTCACCTGCCTGAGGGGAAGAAACCACACCGTTGTCTGCTATCATGTCCCCTTTACCCCGTTATCACTACAACATTATCAAACAGTGAAAGGGGATACTCCCAACATTGAGATATAATAACAAGGATATTATTGTCTTCTTTTCAGCTAAGTTGAGTTTCTACTCATTAGTCTTCTACCGGGGTCGGAGTTATTCCAACGACTCTCGGGGGGGAGCCGAGAATAGTGTCTCTGTACTAACATTCACATTTAGAAGGCGTGTGTATGGGGAGGGCCCACATAAATCATACTGAATCATTATGCCGGTATGTTATGGGAGTGCTCGGCATCCCTCGCTATCCCCATTACTCAACCTCTGACCTCGATTCCCCAGTCGTTTAATCAAGCATTTGTAATTTCTGCATCATTTTTGGTGCAGATGGAGGATGTATAGTAGCCTACGTAGACCACAACTCAGAGACACTCAACATTTCACTCTTGGGAATGTTTCGTTAGAATTGCACACACAGACACAATGTTTGGACAAGCAGCACCACATTATTCTCTGCATGCATCTCTCTTGCACCGCTGAATCGTCCGCCCCCCTCCTCGTTATCAGTTCCCCCTCACATCCGCCATGCTTCCTCCACATGATCTGATTGTTATACTTAACAACCGTGCTGCTACGCTAATTCAATTAGTCTTTTCTTTCAAGGCTCCCTCTCCTTGTGCCTGCTGTTTAGAGGAGTGGCAGGGTACTTGTGTTTTCTCCCTCTTTCCTGAGGCCAATTCCACGATGCCAGAAGACTAATTATGGACTAACTTTTGCTTTAAAAAATGACACCCATGTAAACCTATGTGTGTGTGTGAGTGTGAGTGTGAGTGTGAGTGTGTGTGTGAGTGTGAGTGTGAGTGTGAGTGTGAGTGTGTGTGTGTGTGCGTGTGAGTGTGAGTGTGAGTGTGAGTGTGAGTGTGTGTGTGAGTGTGAGTGTGAGTGTGAGTGTGAGTGTGAGTGTGTGTGTGAGTGTGTGTGTGTGTGTGAGTGTGTGTGTGCGTGTGAGAGAGAGTATACATACTTTCAGTTATGAAAATAAATTACCTGCATTTCTGCCATCAAACTTTCTCCATGACTAAATCCCTTCCTAATCCTACAAACCGCTGGCTGCGATACAGAGAGGGTTTTTAAGCACTCCCCAATTATCTGTGATTGTAATCCATCCATACACAAACACAAACACCCACACCAACCCATCACCCACTGTCTAACCCCCTGACTCTATCCTGGAGTTAGGCTAGCGTAAAATACTTTAATAAAAGTAGCACTCTATCTTTAGACTAGTTCATAGCAATTCATAGCAATGCTGAGTGAGTCAATGTTTTCATGTCACCTCGTTGCGGCCAATCAGAATCACTCAGCAGGGAGCGCCACAGTCATTGGTCCCTCACAGTCAGCTATTACAGTTTTTCTCAATTGCTAAAACACAGTTTCTGAAACCTTTGCTCCGTTTCCTGAAAACATTAAACACAAAACCTCATCTCCAAGCACCATTTACATAACCTCTGACTCCTCTCACAAAATGAAACATTCGCCTCAAAACAGATTTACCTGTGTTCAAAACCAAACACTGCTTTCAAATCATAAACAAAGTGATCAAAATGATCACTCTCAAGCAGTCAGTAAACTATACACCGAAAAATAGAAAACACATTGTTCAAAACATATAATTCTCAGGGAGAAGTACATTTTTAATTTAAAAAAATATTCATATTTTCCATCATTTTCTTTTGATGAACAAAAACATGTTCTATCATAGTAGCTCAAAATTGATCAGAAATTACTACTCTGCTTTGCTCTTTGCAATTTTGTTTTTTGTTCTTCCTCCTCCTTGTACCCCTATTTTTACAGTACTGTACCCTGCATCTCACAAACTTGTCCTTTGTCTCTGTGATACTGTAATTCTTGTTCTTTGTTGATATGAACCTGCAACCAGTCAAAATCTATTGAGCAGTCAGTATTGTTAATAAATGGAAAGCACAATGTTCAGGGCCATACAATTAGTCCATTGTACAGTATACAGCCTACAGTGCACTGTACTACAGTATACAATACTAAAAGGGACAACAATCAAAGGAGTAAACATGTGATCAATGTGCTTCTTCTTGTCTTTGGGCTTGGTCAGGCCAGAGCACTTCGTCGACATCACAAGCAATATTGGCCCTCCTGAGGCAACTGTGCCGTATCCAGCCCTGACATGATTCCTCACCTATATCACCACAGGCTAAATCCATAGCTTGCAGCAGATTTACTCTGGTATAGGGTTGTCTATCATACACTTTCCATCTCCAAGAGGAGAAAAACTCCTCAATCGGATTCAGGAAAGGCGAGTATAGAGGGAGGTACAAGTTCATAAACTGCCCATTGATGTTAAACCATTCCCTTACCTGAGCAGCTCGGTGGAAACTGACAGTCCCACACTATCACATAGGTGGGAATGGGATTCTCATTTAGCTCTTGACCCTGCTGCTCTTGAACCTGCTGCTCAAATCAAATATCTCTTAGATTGGCAATAAATCTTAGAAGGTGGGTGTTATATGGCCCGAGTGTAACATGGTGATGTAGAACACCATGGTTGCTGATAGCAGCACGGATTGTGACATTGCCATCTCGTTGACCAGTGACTTCAACAATGGCCCGCTGTCCAATCATGTTTCAGCCTCTCCTTCTCCTCTTTGTTAGATTGAAGCCTGCTTCATCGACAAAGATGAACTCATGGGGTCTGTCCAAGGATTCCAAGTCAAATATTGTCTGTGTAGAAATACAATATACTTTATGTAGGATTTTGTAAGTCGTACAGAGACAGTGCTATACTGTAGAGTACAATTAGGCTTCTGATTCACATACATTGTACAGTGGGGCAAAAAAGTATTTAGTCAGCCACCAATTGTGCAAGTTCTCCCACTTAAAAAGATGAGAGGCCTGTAATTTTCATCATAGGTACACTTCAACTATAACAGACAAAATGAAAAAAAAAATCCAGAAAATCACATTGTAGGATTTTTAATGAGTTTATTTGCAAATTATGGTGGAAAATAATTGGTGGCTGACTAAATACTTTTTTGCCCCACTGTATGTACTGAAGAGTAATGTCATTCACATAGTATGTGTTAGTACTGTAGATAATCTGGATTATAGTAAATGTTTCTGGAAGTACACTTACTTGCACATACTGAGCTCGCAGTTCTTTCACCCTTGGTGAGTTGCGCTCAAAAGGTATTCTATATATTTGTTTCATTCGCATCCTGTTACGATGGAGGACACGGTCAATTGTGGAAATGCTCACACTGTCGATTCCCTGGAAGTGTGTGTTGTCTTGTATCACTCGTTCCTGGATTCGTATTGCATTATCTTGAAGGACCATGCCAACTATAACGGCCTCTTGCTCCCGAGTGAATATAGCTGTCCTTCCACCTGCATGTGGCAGCCTTGCAATTCTACAAAAAGTAGTTGTGCAGTTGCAAAACATATTCATGCAGTACAATACATACAGTGATTAACTTTACACATGTCTATTGAAACAGCTGCATATAGTGTAGTACAGTAAATGTGCAATTACAAAAATACAGTAGTATACTGTACCTGTTCTCTTCTCTGAATGTCCTTACTATGGTGGACACAGAAAATCGTCTCAAATTGGGTTGCACTCTAAGTCCTGCTTCCCTCAATGTCAGTCCATGGACAAGAACATGGTCTATAACTGTTGCTCGAATTTCATCAGATATTTCCACTCTTTGTCTTCCTCTTCCTCCTCATCCTCCTCTTCCTCTTTCTTGCCCTCCTCCTCCTCTTCCTCCTCCTCTTCCTCCTCATCGCCCACCTCGCATACGCACTCGTCCTCTCACATTGTTTCTTCTATCCATTCTCAGACTTTCTCCCCTACCTTCAACAACCTGTTTGCTCTGTGAACTGGCCTATATTGGTTGTGTCGCATCACTTGAAACAGGTTAAATCAATTTTGAGTGGTTGTGTTCAATCAATGACATATGTTCTCTATTTGTATTTGATTGTTGCCACTTGTGTTTACCAGTATGGATGACATGTGCATTAGAGTGCAGAATGTGTTTACCAGTATGGATGACATGTGCATTAGAGTGCAGAATGTGTTTTGAGAATGAGAATGTGTTTAGAGTTTTGCTGAAAAGTCTAAGTGAGATCTGCAAATTGTGTTTTACCATGTGAAATGGTTTAAGGTATTTACAACAGACTGCATAATTAGCTAAATGAGTCCAGGCAACTGAGAACTTTGTTCAGCCAATGGGTTTTAGTGTTTTAGCAATTTCGAAAAACTGTAACAGGGGTAGACACAAATGGAATGGCTAATCATCACTCATCAATGGAGATTTCAGCTACACACACCACCCACACACCTGCCTAAAGCATTGACCGAGCTGAAAGTTAAAGATGTATAGTCCTGTACCCCCAACCCAGCGAAGGACGAGAGTTGAGCTGTCTTTCTCATTTGCTCACTGTGGAGCCTGGGCCACAGGGATCCCTCAGCAATTAAAACTAAACTAAGAGAGACAGAGAGCGAGTGAGAGAGAGAGAGAGAGAGAGAGAGAGAGAGAGAGAGAGAGAGAGAGAGAGAATAAAAGCCAAATTGGATTTATACAAAAACAGCGCTCGAATGATCATATTTACACCCTACACACCCTGATAGATAAACATGTCCACCAAAATAATACCAAAATATACGCTTGCTTTATCGACTTCCAAAAAGCATTTGACTCTATTTGGCAAACAGGACTGTTCTACAAAGTTACTGAGAGTGGTGTAGGGGGTAAAACATATGACATAATTAAATCAATGCATACTGGCAATACGTGCAGCATTAAAATTGGCAAGAATATAACATGATTCTTTAATCAGGGGCGGGGCCTTCACCAGGGTTGCAATCTGAGCCCTGCACTCTTCAACGTTTACAACAATGAATTGGCCACTATTCTAGAAAAATCCTCAGCCTCTGGTGTTAGTCTCTACCATTCAGAGGTTAAATGCCTAGTCTTCGCAGATTACCTATGCCTGCTGTCACCCACAGTACATGGCCTACAGCAGAGCCTGGACCTACTAGAGCAGTACTGCCAGACCTGGGCCCTGGCAGTAGACCCCAAAAAGACTAAAATAATGATTTTCCAGAGAAGATACCGATCTCAGGGAATTAACCCCCTGTTCTCAATTGGTACAAAATATATAGAGTACTGCACACACTTCAGTTACTTAGGTTTAAAAATAAGCTCAACTGGACACCTTAATGATGCAGTGAATGAGCTGAGAGAGAAAGCACGCAGCGCATTCTACACCATTAAAAAACTCATTGAAATTGAAATACCTATTAAAATTTGGCTAAAACGAATTGATTGTGTCATTGAACCAATTGCACTTAATGGCAGCGAGGTGCGGGGTCCACTTGCAAAACAAGATTTCACCAAATGGGACAAATACCCCCATTGAAACCCTGCATGCAGAGTTCTGTAAGATTCTCCTACAGGTCCAGAGGAAAAGTACAAATAATGCAGGCAGGGCAGAATTAGGCCAATATCCCCTAATAATAAAAAACAAAAAAAGAGTTTTGGAAACATCTCAAATACAGTGACCCCATCTAATATCATTACCACCCCTTGCAATGTCAAGAGCTGAGCAAAGAAAAGAGTCCCCTCATCCAGCTGGTCCTGGGGCTGAGTTCACAAACCTGTTCTACTAACACACTGAAGCCTGAGGACCAGCACATAAAATCAATCAGAATAAAACAAATTACAACACAGTCAAAACAAAACTACATTGCTTATTGGGAAACACAAGCACAAAGCAAAATGCAGTGCTATCTGGCCCTAAATCAACAGTACATCGTGGCTAACTATTTGACCATGATTACTGATCAAAAAAACTTTGACAAAGTACAGGCTCAGTGAGCACAGCCTTGCCATTGAGAAGGGTAGACACAGGATAACAACCTGGTTCCCTGTAGAGGAAAGGCTGTGCAACCACTGCACAACAGCAGAACCTGAGACAGAGCTGCATTTCCTGACAAAATGTCAAAAATATAAAACAATTAGAAAGTGTAATTTCCCCAAATGTGAAACCCTTATTTGAGGTTTTAAAGACCTCTCTGATGAGAATAGGCTACCCGTCCTGTTGGGGGAAGGGTTGGCAGCTCACTCCATTGCAGCCTGACATAAGATGAGGGACAGTGTCTGACAGACCAATCAACCTGCACATGTCCTCCACTGTATGCTTATTGTTATTGTTCAATGTATGGTTATTTTGACCCTTGGTTATTGTTGTTACTGTTGTTATTGTTGTTACTGTTGTTATTTTGACCCTTGGTTATTGTTGTTACTGTTGTTATTGTTGTTACTGTTGTTATTTTGACCCTTGGTTATTGTTGTTACTGTTGTTATTGTTGTTACTGTTGTTATTGTTGTTACTGTTGTTATTGTTGTTACTGTTGTTATTTTGACCCTTGGTTATTGTTGTTACTGTTGTTATTGTTGTTACTGTTGTTATTTTGACCCTTGGTTATTGTTGTTACTGTTGTTATTGTTGTTACTGTTGTTATTGTTGTTACTGTTGTTATTGTTGTTACTGTTGTTATTTTGACCCTTGGTTATTGTTGTTACTGTTGTTATTGTTGTTACTGTTGTTACTGTTGTTATTGTTGTTACTGTTGTTATTGTTGTTACTGTTGTTATTTTGACCCTTGGTTATTGTTGTTACTGTTGTTATTGTTGTTACTGTTGTTATTGTTGTTACTGTTGTTATTGTTGTTACTGTTGTTATTTTGACCCTTGGTTATTGTTGTTATTGTTGTTACTGTTGTTATTGTTGTTATTGTTGTCCCATTGACAATTTGGATTCTTATTATTTTAATATTGTAAATATACAAAGTAAGCTTTGGCAATATGTACATTGTTACGTCAAGCCAATACAGCAAATTGAATTGAGAGAGAGACACAGAGAGAGGGCGAGAGGGCGAGAGGGCGAGAGGGCGAGAGAGACACAGAGAGAGAGAGAGAGGGCGAGAGAGCGAGAGGGCGAGAGGGCGAGAGGGCGAGAGGGCGAGAGGGCGAGAGGGCGAGAGAGACACAGAGAGAGGGCGAGAGGGCGAGAGGGCGAGAGGGCGAGAGGGCGAGAGAGAGAGAGAGACACAGAGAGAGGGCGAGAGGGCGAGAGAGCGAGAGAGAGAGAGAGACACAGAGAGAGGGCGAGAGGGCGAGAGGGCGAGAGGGCGAGAGAGAGAGAGAGAGAGACACAGAGAGAGGGCGAGAGGGCGAGAGAGCGAGAGAGAGAGAGAGACACAGAGAGAGGGCGAGAGGGCGAGAGGGCGAGAGAGAGAGAGAGACACAGAGAGAGGGCGAGAGGGCGAGAGGGCGAGAGAGCGAGAGAGACACAGAGAGAGAGAAAGAGAGAGAGAGAGAGAGAGAGAGAGAGAGAGAGAGAGAGAGAGAGAGAGAAAGAAAGAAAAAAAAGAGAGAGAGAGAGAGAGAGTATATAGGGAAAAAGACACTCATGGAACATCAACTTGCTCACCTGGCAGTCAGTCCCACAGCTCAGCTCTTTATGACTGAAAAAACAACACATATGCATAAACGCCTTGACAGAATTACCATAACATTACTCATTTCTAATTTATTCATGTGTAATTCATTCCAGCCTGTGCTCTTCCAACAATCTATGAGGGGTCTGCCTGTGGGAGGTCTGTAGGCTTGGGGAGTGGGTGGAGGAAGAGGAGTGGGGGAGCCTGGGTAACGCGGTCCCTCTGAGCTGTGTGATCTGGAGCTAATTGAGTTGTAGCGGTGCACAGTACCTCTAGAGGGATTACTGTCTGGGAAAATGATGGCAATTACCCAGAAACCTCCACTCCCAATTCCTTCTCTCCTTCAAGGCTCCTCACACAACCTATGTTTGTCAAAGTATTTTTTAAACAAGTTGGGAGCAATTGACAGCCCTAATTAGGATTTTAATGGTTTTAAAGTTGGGCTGTTAAATTGATGATGTTCAGAATGCAGTGGAGAATGTAATGCATTGAAATATCCCTGACAACCCTGGGGTTCCTCCTTTTCCTTTACATTTCATATAACTTCAAGGGTTATTCAGAATCCCTGGTAACACTCTTTTTTCCGAGGCAGAGAAGACAATATAATTAAGGGCTTGATTCAATCAGATCCGCTTTAGCCAACATACGCGTAGGTTGTTTTGACGGCGTCAGGCTGGAACTGCTTTAGAGCTGTCAAATCCACTAGTGGCTCCTGGCATTATACCTAAAGCGGACATTGCCATTGGCTGCATGGAACCACATTCACAGAAATCCCATGCAGCCTTGTTTACAAGTTGGAACACTGGAATGTGAGATGGAATCTATACCTCCATTAGGAACACCGGAATGTGAGATGGAATCTACACCTCCATTAGGAACACTGGAATGTGAGATGTAATCTACACCTCCATTAGGAATACTGGAATGTGAGATGGAATCTATACCTCCATTAGGAACACCGGAATGTGAGATGGAATCTACACCTCCATTAGGAACACTGGAATGTGAGATGGAATCTACACCTCCATTAGGAACACCGGAATGTGAGATGGAATCTAAACCTCCATTAGGAACACCGGAATGTGAGATGGAATCTACACCTCCATTAGGAACACCGGAATGTGAGATGGAATCTAAACCTCCATTAGGAACACCGGAATGTGAGATGGAATCTACACCTCCATTAGGAACACCGGAATGTGAGATGGAATCTACACCTCCATTAGGAACACCGGAATGTGAGATGGAATCTACACCTCCATTAGGAACACCGGAATGTGAGATGGAATCTACACCTCCATTAGGAACACCGGAATGTGAGATGGAATCTACACCTCCATTAGGAACACTGGAATGTGAGATGGAATCTATACTTCCATTAGGAACACCAGAATGTGAGATGGAATCTATACCTCCATTAGGAACACTGGAATGTGAGATGGAATCTACACCTCCATTAGGAACACTGGAATGTGAGATGGAATCTACACCTCCATTAGGAACACCGGAATGTGAGATGGAATCTACACCTCCATTAGGAACACCGGAATGTGAGATGGAATCTACACCTCCATTAGGAACACCGGAATGTGAGATGGAATCTAAACCTCCATTATGATGATAGAAACCCTCATTTTCGTTTCATGTGTTTTCAATTTGAGCATCATTAATTCTATGTAGCCTACACTTTCTCTACTGAACTTCTAACACGAGTGGGGTGTGTGTGGCTGTGTGACAATAATCGGAAGAGCAGCTGCTCACTGATTCGACAGCTCCAACGCAGTTCCGACAAATGAACACTTGATCTGATTGAATCTAGGCCTAACTTCCTGAATCTGACTATATCTACTAGATGTATCTATCTTCAACATAATCTTTACTTTACTTTGACACATTTTTCAGATGTAAGTAGTATATTTTCAAAACTCTACAAGTACAAAACTCTAAACTGATAACACTTGTAATGCCCCCTATCTTCTGTTCAGAACCTTAGTGCATTCATTGGCGTTTCACACATCTTTCACCCCTGAGTCATTCAAGTGTTCAGTGAAATACCATTTTGTTTAGTAACCAACAGCTGGTGCTGCACAAGATCTAAGGAAGTCTCAAGGTTTTGCTCGCCTGAGGTAGAGTATCTCATGACAAGCTGTAAACCACACTATTTACCAAGAGAGTTTTCATCTACATTCTTAATAGCTGTCTATTTACCACCACAAACCGATTCTGGCAATAAGACTGCACTCAATGAGCTGTATATGGCCATAAGCAAACAGGAAAAACGCTCATCTAAAGGCGGCAATCCTAGTGGCCGGGGACTTTAATGCAGGGAAACTCAAATCCATTTGACCTAATTTCTACCAGCATGTTAAATGTGCAAAAAAAAAAACTCTAGACCACTTTTACTCCACACACAGAGATGCATACAAAGCTCTCTCTCGCCCTCCATTTGGCAAATCTGACCATAATGCTATCCTCCTGATTCCTGCTTACAAGCAAAAATTAAAGCAGGAAGCACCAGTGACTAGATCAATAAAAAAGTGGTCAGATGAAGCAGATGCTAAACTACTGGACTGTTTTGCTAGCACAGACTGGAATATATTCTAGGATTGTTCCGATGGCATCACCACATCAGTCACTGGCTTCATCGATAAGTGCATTGATGACGTCATCCCCACAGTGACCGTACGTACATACCCCAACCAGAAGCCATGGATTACAGGCAACATTTGCACTGAGCTAAAGGGTAGAGCTGCCACTTTCAAGGAACGGGACTCTAACCCAGAAGCTTATAAGAAATCTCGCTATGACCTCCGATGAACCGTTAAAACCGGCAAAGCGTCAATACAGGACTATGATTGAATCGTACTACACCGGCTCCGATGCTTGTCGGACGTGGCAGTGATTGCAAACTATTACAGACTACAGAGGGAAGCACAGCCATGAGCTGCCCAGTGGCACGAGCCTACCAGACAAGCTAAAGCATGCATGAGAGCATCAGCTGTTCCGAACAACTGTGTGATCACGCTCTCCGTAGCCGATGTGAGCAAGGCCTTTAAACAGGTCAACATTCACAAGGCCGCAGGGACAAACGGATTACCAGGATGGGTACTCCGAGCATGCACTGACCAACTGGCAAGTGTCTTCACTGACATTTTCAACCTGTCCCTGACTGAGTCTGTAATACCAACATGTTTCAAGCAGACCACCATAGTCCCTGTGCCCAAGAACACTAAGGTAACCTGCATAAATGACTACCAACCCGTAGCACTCATGTCTGTAGCCATGAAGTGGTTTGAAAGGCTGGTCATGGCTCACATCAACACCATTATGTCAGAAACCCTAGACCCACTCCAATTTGCATACCAACAGATCCACAATCTCAATCTCTATTGCACTCCACACTGCCCTTTCCCACCTGGACAAGAGGAACACCTATGTCATAATGCTATTAATTGACTACAGCTCAGCGTTCAACACCATAATGCCCTCAAGGGCTCATCACTAAGCTAAGGACTCTGAGACTAAACACCAGCCTCTGCAACTCGATTCTGGACTTCCTGATGGGCCATCCCCAGGTGGTGAGGGTAGGAAACAACACATCCGCCACGCTGATCCTCAACACGGAGGCCCCTCAGGGGTGCGTGCTCAGTCCCCTCCTGTACTCCCTGTTCGCCTATGACTGCGTGGCCAGGCACGACTACAACACCATCATCAAGTTTGCCGATGACACAACAGTGGTAGGCCTGATCACCAAAAACAATGAGACAGGCCTATAGGGAGGAGGTCAGAAACTTGGCCGTGTGGTGCAAGGACAACAATCTCTCAGGTAGGTATTTCAGCTGTGCATTGTACACTACACTAGAACTCCAAACGGCAGTGTAGTGCAGCCCAGCCCAGAAGGGTATTGTCTTAGGATGTCAGCATTCTCTGTGTTGGTCTTGCCAACACCCATTTTCTCACCTCTGAGAAGTAGAGGTTACATCATGTAGGTCTGATATCTGATTGGAGGTTAACTTTGCAGTAATACTATTGGTCAACAATTCAGATGCTTATAAAAGTGTCTAAGATTCATTGTTCTCTCTCTTATTTATTCCTGACCTGCTGTGGTGAGATACTCTTTCTTTCTCCCTCCAACTTTTGGGGCAGGGCCTTTAAGTTTATGGTCTCTCTCTCTCTATCTATCTATCTCTCTCTCTCTCTCTCTCTCTCTCTCTCTCTCTCTCTCTCTCTCTCTCTCGCTCTCTCTCTCTCGCTCTCTCTCTCTCTCTCTCTCTCTCTCTCTCTCTCTCTCTGACGTGCCTTGTAATGCTTGTTAATGCCTTGTAACTCAAGCTTTATGCCGTGTATGTGAAGCCATTCACTTGACAAAGTAATTAAATACACTTGTATTTAGAATTCCATTCTCTGACATTTCTTCATTGTCTATTACTGTAATTCAACCATAGTCTCTTGTATATTGCTAGTTATCTCTATGGAGTCAGATAAAAATGTTAATAGGCAAACTGCTTAGTCTTATTACGAGTCACATGTGAGGTA
Source organism: Oncorhynchus kisutch (assembly GCF_002021735.2). Taxonomy (NCBI): domain Eukaryota; kingdom Metazoa; phylum Chordata; class Actinopteri; order Salmoniformes; family Salmonidae; genus Oncorhynchus; species Oncorhynchus kisutch. Next base: position 15,472 of record NW_022264156.1, on the reverse strand, counting down.
TATATAATATGCTGCATATTCACATATCAAATATTACAGTAACACTTTCTCCTATTGAAGCAGGCTGGCTGATGGAGAATGATGATGTACATAGTGTTTACAGCCACATGCAGAGGTGTCATGTCCATAGGGAGCACAGGGGCAGGTGCCCCGTCAGAATCGTCCCGTAATACTACTAGCTACTTAGCAATTTTATGAAGTTGGCTTTAGCTAGCCCAGATAGGTTCCCAATCTCCCAACCTCATAACTAGCTACAAAGAAGCCATCTCAGGCTATCAATCAAGTTAGAGTAGCTAGCTTGTCTAACTATCTTAACTGGCATGACTGCTGGCAAGGTTGGTAGACTTTAGAAAAGCAAGAAATTAGTAATTGTACTGAATAATTTAGCAGCAATGCACAAATTGATAGATTTATGAGGTAAAAATATAGAAATGTACAGTGTTCAGCAGTTAACTACAGTTAACTATACGCTACATCATTTTTGGTTGAGCAGTTATCAGTTTTGAGCAGTTTGATTAAGTGATAGTTAATTGTATTGTTAACAAATGACAAACCAAAAGATAACCATTGTGCTCTCTCAGAAGCTGGGCTGGTGTGTAAAACCTGCCCATTCAGACAAACAAAGAGGTCTAATGGGTTCGCACTCAAAAATCTGTTGCATAAAGCTCACTTTATCATGCTATGTTGTAAACTGTTTTACTGCATCAGGGACAGCATACACAGACATTTCAGCTTTACAACCCTTTTCTTTCATTCAAAACAGCATTTGTAAAGAACAACAGATAAGCAGCAGGTGGTTGTAATCAGGGTTGCCATTCATCTGCCAATCAGGGATGTGGCTTTTCTGGTCTACCTGTAAACAAATGAGTAACAAAGAGATACAGAATTATAGGGTATGGGAGCGGGCACAAAGGGCAACTCACAAATCAATCACGCCAGGTGTCCACTCAACTAAATACGTTACATCAATTAATTTAACCACAAAGGACATCAGGCAAAGCTGTTCATAAATATGTGGGGCCAATTCATCAACAATATGTAAAATCTGAAATGGACAGTGTTCTTGTATAACAGTCTAAATGTGGCTTATAGGAAGGAGGTGAAATCTAATTCTTAGTTTAAACCGTGTGGAGGTATAGAATTGAATGTATATTTCTACATGGTAATGTGTTGTCATAGTCACCTCCTCTATGTGGTGGAGGAGCGGTTTTCATCCCAACACAACGCAAATCATTAATAGTGTAACGGTCTGAGTGTAGTGGGTGAGGAGTCAGGCGCAGGAAGCAGAGAGTTCAGGGGAGTGCTATTTTAATGCACTGAGAAACGGCGAACATAAGCCAACCCTCACGAAAACACAGGGCGTACTGAACAAACAAATGCCCCAAACAGGGGGACTTAAACTGTCCAGAAAAACCCACAACATGGGAAACCACAAAACCCATAGACGTGCACACAAGTACACCAAACAGACGGTCACAATAATTAATCACGCACAAGGAATCCTGCGGGCCGGCTGACTAATAAAGCCTTACCACCTAACTCAAAACAGGTGCACACAATCAACACATAAGGAGGGGGAGGAAATAATCAGTGGCAGCTAGTAGGCCGGTGACTACGACCGCCGAGCGCCACCCGAACGGGAAGGGGAGTGTCCTTCGGTCAGAGTCGTGACAAATAGAAGGATTTTGTTCTAAAAAGTGTCTTGCACCTGGGTTTATGGGTTTATATTCTCCAAGACGTACTTTCAAGGCGTGGGATGTTTTTCCAATATAACCTTATAACAAGACCACTGTAACAAATAAATAAGTCCTTTAGTAGTGCAAGTTATACATGACTTTATCCCACAGGTCCTAGAAATCTGAGGACATAAAAAGTTTCTTTATGTTTCCTTAGTTTCCTTATTCCTTATTTCCTTGGTGCTACAAGAGGTACAAGATCTACAGGGGAAGCATCCTTTTATGAAGGCCTCTTTTATCTCTCTGAACACATCTGATTTAACCAATACGTTTGATAGATTTCTTGCTCGTTTATAGGTGAATAAAGGTGGATTCTGGAAAGCAGAATACTAAATGCCCCACGAGGTGAGATCTAGCATGGAGCCCCAGACCGAAATTATTACCGGCCCGTAGCACTCATGTCGGTAGCCATGAAGTGCTTTGAAAGGCTGGTCATGGCTCACATCAGCACCATCATCCCGGAAACCCTAGACTCACTCCAATTTGCATACCGCCCCAACAGATCCACAGATGACACAATCTCTATTGCACTCCACATTGCACTTTCCCACCTGGACAAGAGGAACACCTACAGTGGGGAGAACAAGTATTTGATACACTGCCGATTTTGCTGATTTTCCTACTTACAAAGCATGTAGAGGTCTGTCATTTTTATCATAGGTACACTTCAACTGTGAGAGACGGAATCTAAAACAAAAATCCTGAAAATTACATTGTATGATTTTTAAGTAATTAATTTGCATTTTATTGCATGACATATTTTTTTGATCACCTACCAACCAGTAAGAATTCCGTCTCTCGAGGACCTGTTAGTTTTTCTTTAAGAACCCCTCCTGTTCTCCACTCATTACCTGTATTAACTGCACCTGTTTGAACTCGTTACCTGTATGAAAGACACCTGTCCACACACTCAATCAAACAGACTCCAACCTCTCCACAATGGCCAAGACCAGAGAGCTGTGTAAGGACATCAGGGATATAATTGTAGACCTGCACAGGGCTGGGATGGGCTACAGGACAATAGGCAAGCAGCTTTGTGAGAAGGCAACAACTGTTGGCGCAATTATTAGAAGATGGTTCAAGATGACGGTCAATCACCCTCGGTCTGGGGCTCCATGCTAGATCTCACCTCGTGGGGCATCAATGATCATGAGGAATGTGAGGGATCAGCCCAGAACTACATGGCAGGACCTGGTCAATGACCTGAAGAGAGCTGGGACCACAGTCTCAAAGAAAACCATTAGTAACACACTCGCCGTCATGGATTAAAATCCTACAGCGCACGCAAGGTCCCCCTGCTCAAGCCAGCACATGTCCAGGCCCGTCTGAAGTTTGCCAATGACCATCTGGATGATCCAGAGGAGGAATGGGAGAAGGTCATGTGGTCTGATGAGACAAAAATAGAGCTTTTTGGTCTAAACTCCACTCGCCGTGTTTGGAGGAAGAAGAAGGATGAGTACAACCCCAAGAACACCATCCCAACCGTGAAGCATGGAGGTGGAAACATCGTTCTTTGGGGATGCTTTTCTGCAAAGGGGACAGGACGACTGCACCGTATTGAGGGGAGGATGGATGGGGCCATGTATTGCAAGATCTTGGTCAACAACCATTTTCCCTCAGTAAGAGCATTGAAGATGGGTCATGGCTGGGTCTTCTAGCATGACAACGACCCGAAACACACAGCCAGGGCAACTAAGGAGTGGCTCTGTAAGAAGCATCTCAACGTCCTGGAGTGGCCTAGCCAGTCTCCAGACCTGAACCCAATAGAAAATCTTTGGAGGGAGCTGAAAGTCCATATTGCCCAGCGACAGCCCTGAAACCTGAAGGATCTGGAGAAGGTCTGTATGGAGGAGTGGGCCAAAATCCCTGCTACAGTGTGTGCAAACCTGGTCAAGAACTACAGGAAACGTATGATCTCTGTAATTGCAAACAAAGGTTTTTGTACCAAATATTAAGTTCTGCTTTTCTGATGTATCAAATACTTATGTCATGCAATAAAATGCAAATTAATTACTTAAAAATCATACAATGTGATTTTCTGGATTTTTGTTTTAGATTCCGTGTACCTATGATACAAATTACAGACCTCTACATGCTTTGTAAGTACGAAAACCTGCAAAATCGGCAGTGTATCAAATACTTGTTCTCCCCACTGTATGTGAGAATGCTATTCATTGATTACAGCGCCATTCAACACCATAGTGCCCTCAAAGCTCATCACTAAGCTAAGGACTCTGGGACTAAACACCACCCTCTGCAACTGGAGCCTGGACTTCCTGATGGGCCGCCTCCAGGTGGTAAGGGTAGGAAACAACACATCTGCCTGATCCTCAACACTGGGGCCCTCAGGGGTGCATGTTTAGTCCCCTCCTGTACTCCTTGTTCACCTACGACTGCGTGGCCAAACACGACTCCAACCCCATCATTACGTTTTCTGACAACACAACAGTGGTAGGCCTGATCACCGACAGCGATGAGACAGCCTATAGGGAGTAGGTCAGAGACCTGGCAGTGTAGTGCCAGGACAACAACCTCTCCCTCAATGTGAGCAAGGGAACAGGTTGGAAATGTCATTGAAGACACTTGCCAGTTGGTCAGCGCATTCTCGGAGTACACATCTTGTTAATCCGTCTGGCACTGCGAGCGGTGAGCGTGATCACATAGTCGTCCTGAATAGCTGGTGCTCTCATGCATGCTTCAATGTTGCTTGCCTCGAAGCGTGCATAAAAATATTTTAGCTCGTCTGGCTTGTGTTACTAGGCTGCTCGCGGCTGGGCTTCACTTTGTAGTCCGAAATAGTTTGCAAGCCCAGCCACATCCGACAAGCATCGGAGACGGTGTAGTAGGAATGTGATGCAATTGGGATGTAATTGCCTTAATCTTGTTTGGACCTCAGTAGCTACTGTCTTGGGGATCCTTAATAAATACTTATACAAAATACAACAAAATCACTTCAGAAGTGAATATTTCATTGTGAAAGGGAGATACTTAGATTGAATATGTATGCAAATTGAAGTAGTGATTAGTGCACAAGAAACTTGGTGAATTTGTTTGTTTTACTAAAGCAATTGAAAATGTGTGTAGAGTTGTGAAAATGTACCACATGCTTGTGAAAATTGCACCAAAGTATGTGTGTGTGTGTTGCCTCATTCATCCCCCTTACCTCTCCCCTGTAACTATTCCCGAGGCCGTTGCTGTAAATGAGAATGTGTTCTCAGTCAACTTACCTGGTAAAATAAGGGTAAAATAAAATGTGTGTGTGCGTGCGTGTTTGTGGGCTCCAGTGCTTGCATGTGTGTGATTTCACAGCGAGATTCCATCTCAGACCTGGATATTCTTTGACCAGTTCCCATGGTAACTCTCCACCCCCACCCACTACCATGTTCCTACTGGGTCTCCATCTCACCTGTGTTCTACTGTCTGTATCCGACTTACAGAGTAGAGCTAACATTCCAGGTGGTTCTGTTGCTGTATATTCTCCCAGCATGAAAGTACTTTATTTCTGAGAGAGAAATAGAGAGAGAGAGAGAGAGAGAGAGAGAGAGAGAGAGAGAGAGAGAGAGAGAGAGAGAGAGAAGGGAGAGAGAGAGAGAGAGAGAGAGAGAGAGAAGGGAGAGAGAGAGAGAGAAGGGAGAGAGAGAGAGAGAGAGAGAGAAAAAAAAATACCTGAAAAGACAACAACAGATAATACCAATTCACTTGTAAATTATATGGATATCAGGTCTTGGATACTCACAGACTCTGTCCTGTCGTTAGCATGGAGAATTGTAATGCCGATCCGTCACGACGCATGATCCTGTAGACCTCTGAAGCTGACAAGTCACAACCGAAACATCCGTTAGGTGCAGACGGACGACTAGGCTACAGAATGTCTCTGTTGGACCAGATCGACCATGGCGTCGGAGCACAGTTCTTGGCACAGTAGAACAAGAAGTGGTGCCAGTAGTTGGCATAACTCTGCTGAATGAACATATGTTTGAATAATGCATACAAGTGAGCAGTAGAGTCAGGATATCTAAACAGTAGAGTAGAAAGGGACATTGGGGAGGGGGATGTTAAGCAGAGTTTGAGGTGTACAGTACTGTATGTTCGCTCAAATTAACTAACCCTAATGATGAAAAACAGTGGTGTAAAGTACTTAAGTAAAAATACTTTATAGTACTACTTAAGTCGTTTTGGGGGGTATCTGTATTTTACTATACTATTAATATTTTTGACAACTTTTGTCCACTACATTCCCCCCCAAAATAATGTACTTTTTACTCCAAACATTTTCCCTGACACCCAAAAGTACAAGTTACATTTCAAATGCTTAGCAGGACAGAAAAATTGTCAAAATCACACTCTTATCAAGAGAACATTCCTGGTCATACCTACTGCCTCTGGTCTGGCAACTAAACACAAATGCTTCATTTGTAAATGATGTCTGAGTGTTGCAGTGTGCCCCTGGCTATCCGTAAAATAATAAAACAAGAAAATGGTGCAATCTGGTTTACTTAAAACCTGTTATGGCAAGTAGTTCCCCTCAGGGAACTCCACCCCCCCCCCCATTCAGCTGAAAAGGTGGCGCAGGGAATTCAAAAATATTCTTTAGAAATATTTAACTTTCACACATTAACAAGTCCAATACCTCAAATGAAAGATAAACATCTTGTTCATCTACCCATCATGTCCGATTTTTTAAATGTTTTACAGAGAAAACACAACATATATTTATGTTAGACCACCACCAAATCAAAGGGAAAACGCAGCCATTTTTTCCAGCCAAAGATAGAGTCACAAAAGCAGGATTAGAGATAAAATGAATCACTAACCTTTTGAAAATCTTCATCAGATGACACTCATATGACATGCTACACAATACATTTATGTTTTGTTCGATAATATGCATATTTATATCGACAAATCTCGGTTTACATTGACGCCAAGTTAAGAACTGCCTCCAAAATATCCAGAGGAATTTTAGAAAGCTCCGCCAGATAACAGAAATACTCATCATAAACTTTGACTAAAGATACATGTTCTACATATAATTAAAGATATACTGGTTCTTAATGCAACCGCTGTGTCAGATTTTTTTTTAAACGTTACGGAAAAAGCCTAACATTGCAATAATCTGAGACGGCGCTCAGACGTAAAAGTATTTCTCCGCCATGTTGGAGTTAACAGAAATACAAAATTACAACATAAATATTCCCTTACCTTTGATGATCTTTCATCAGAATGAAGTGCAAGGAGTCCTAGTTCCACAATAAATCGTTGTTTTGTTCCATAATGTCCAATACTAGTGTCCAAGTAGCTGCATTTGCTATCACTTTCAGCTCACGTGCCCAAAAACTGACTGCTGGTCCAGGATAACTTGCACGAAAACTTCCAAAAGATATATTCCAGGTTGAATAAACTGGTCAAACTAAGTAGAGAATCAATCTTCAGGATGTTATTATCATATATATCCAATAACGTTCCAACCGGAACATACGTTTTCAGCTGGAGACAAATGGAACAGCGGTAGCACCCACAGTGAAATGCGCCACAGGAAAATGGCATTCTGTCGGGACACTGACTATTTCCCTTCCCATTCGGTCAAAGTTCACAGCAAATTATCCATTCCACTTTCTACTGAATGAGGACATCTAGTGGAAGTTGTATGAAGTGCTACCAGATCCATATCTTGTTGGGAAAGGAGGGGGCGATGACGTCAAAGTTGCCCCACATTCAGAATTTCACTTCTTGTTTGGAAGATTGCCTGCCCTATGAGTTCTGTTATACTCACAGACATAATTCAAACAGTTTTAGAAACTTCAGAGTGTTTTCTATCCAATAGTAATAATAATATGCATATATTAGCAATCTAGGACAGAGTAGGCTGCAGTTCACTATGGGCACGCAATTAATCCAAAGTGAAAATACTGTCCCCTATCCTCAACGAGTTTTAATATAAGGAATATGAAATGATTTATACTTTTCCTTTTGATGCTTCAGGATATTTTAGCAATTACATTTACTTTTGATACTTAAGTATATTTAAAACCAAATACTTTTAGATTTTTACTCCAGTAGTACTTTACTGGGTGACTTTCACTTTTACTTGAGTAATTTTCTACTAAGGTATCTTTACTTTTACACAAGTATGACAATTTAGTACTTTTCCACCACTAATGAAAAGCTGTTGAAGAAAAACTGTTCCAGTCTACAATGGGAGTAGAGGTAGGGGTCCTGTTATTCGTAGAAGAACAAACTAAATTATACTGTAACAGGTGGTCAAAAAAATTCCCCCCAAAACATTCTTACTTCCCAGGAGACCAAGGTCAATTTGAGGAGACTATGATAACCAATCTGGTGAGCGTTTGCACTTTGCAACTGAACTCCACCCCCAAAGGACTGGAATGCTGAGGTGTTTTCCCTTTTACTCAATGCTGAGGTTTATAACCCTTTACTCAATGCTGAGGTTTATAACCCTTTACTCAATGCTGAGGTTTATAACCCTTTACTCAATGCTGAGGTTTATAACCCTTTACTCAATGCTGAGGTTTATAACCCTTTACTCAATGCTGAGCTTCATAACCCTTTACTCAATGCTGAGCTTCATAACCCTTTACTCACTTCCTCAACAATATTGTCAATTCTACTGCATGATGGTGATGCTCATGACAATAGTGACTAGCTGTCAAGCCAAACTGTCAAGCCTTGTTCACTGCCTGAAAGGACAGTGTATGTGAAAGAATGATAGGTGAATGGTGAATGAAAAAAATAAAGCCTGAATATCAGCTCATATGGGGCCCATCCAGTCAGCTTTCACATTGGTTGAGAAAAGGAACACTGAAAATAGAAGATACACTTCTTTAGAGTGAAACTGAATTACCATAGCTGACTTAGCGAAATGGGATACCTAGTCAGTTGTACAACTGAATGCGTCTTCTGCATTTAACCCAACCCCTATGAATCAAAGACAAGCGTGGGGCTGACTTAATCGACATCGGCGGGCAGTTGTTGTTAGGTGTTAACTGCCTTACTCAATGGTAGAAGAGCAGATTTGTACCTTGTCGACTCGGGATTCGATCCACCAACCTTTCGGTTACTGGCCCAATGCTCCTACCAGCCAGGTACCTGCCGCCCTTATACAGTAGCATGAGTGTAGGACATGTGACCTTACGTACATCCTGTCACTGGTTGATTAGGTGTCAGAAGGTGGGTGTAGCTGATGCATGAAGTCAGGAGCAGGAGAGCAGAATGAGTGAGCAACGTACTTTACTCAAAATAAAGGCACAAGGTAACAATACACTTGACCAACATTAAACGGTAATCAATTACGCACGGGTGAAAACAGCACCCGTCGAAAACCAACCATAACGTACCGAATGAACATAGAAACAATCACGCACAAAAACATGGGGGAAACAGAGGGTTAAATACATGAACATGTAATTGGGGAATGAAACCAGGTGTGTAGAAAACAAAGACAAAACAAATGGAAAATGAAAGGTGGATCAGCGATGGCTAGAAGACCTGGGACGTCGACCGCAAGGAGAGGGGCCGACTTCGGCGGAAGTCATGACATTAGCTGTCATTCTTCAAAGGAATTTGAGCTACATGGATACCCAAGAGGTTTCCAACAGATCTTTACTATTCAACATCCTATATGGCATACAGGAAGGAGCCTTCCCACTGGGCACAGATGTCAGTTCAATGTCTAGTTTTGGTTTGAAATCAATATCAAATGTCACCATGTCATTGGATTTAAGTTCAACATTTTTGGGAAAAAATGTTAAATGTCCTTACGTCGATGAGTTTTTACAAATCAAATCAGTTTTCCACATGGAAACAATGTTGATTCAACCAGTTTTTGCCCAGTGGGCACAAAATTTGGTATTTGATAGATAAGTTTATCAATGAAATTCCAACCTACTGTATTTTCACCCACTCAAAAAGACATTCTCAATGTGTTATCACTATGCTTCAATCATCTAAAAGCACAACAAAGTTCAAATTGGAATATAATGTCAGATATTTTTTGTTGATTTAATTATTTTATTTTTGGTTGAGATGGAGACGTGAATCCAACATATTTATTATTCATGTATTATTAACTAGTAAATTCCATTTGAAATCAGCCAAACCCTAGGCCTGTATGTATTGTCTATTTTTAGTTGAATCCTGGGCTGAATTTAAACATAGCTGTTGATGACGTCCCAAATGCTATATAGGGCTAAATAGCATCATTGATTGATTTATAGGATTTATAAATGATGGTTACATTTCATTTGTTCTGCTGAACCTACCCTTTGGAAAGACTGAGAGACAGAGTGAATCTGTTAAGTGGAGATTTCTCAACAATCATTCTCACAGTGGCACATTGGTGATAGTCATTGGCAAATATCAAAGCTAAGCTTGATTAAAACCCTGGATGGGAGACTAAGGTTTTTTACAAGGTTTGTCTCCATTGAAAATTGGTTACCATGATGACATAATCCTGTGGTAAAAGGTCACCCTCAAAACAACATAGATTACTTTTTTTTTTATCCAATGTATTTTCCACGTATTTCCCACATAGATTCCACTTCACAACACGTTGACAAATTACGTAGATAAAAGAAACCGTTTCTACCCAGCGGGTTGGAGCTCTATTCAATCCGTATCCTGGAACAGCCTGATTGAAATTTAAAGGCAATTTTCCCGTGTTAGCTGAGACTGCTGTTTTCGGTAGATGCAGCATATGTCGGTTCAATTGTAAATACCTTTACATTTCTATTGCCCAATCTGTAACACCTTACCGATGCAGGTTGAACAGAGCCTTTGTACTGCTTTGTTTTTTCTAATGACGGCCATTTTGCTGTCAGCGCTCTGCTTTCAGCAGGACTTGTTCTCCTCAAGAGGAAATCCCTCCGGCATTGATTAGCATATCTTGTGAAGCACATGAAGGTAGTAAACCTTGTGGGTAAACGTCTAGGCAAAGTAAAACATTCAAAGGAAACCGCAGCACACTGCTGTTCATGATCCCAACTGATTTCATTGTTATGTTTCCACCCATGTACCAGGAATACAGGAATTCAGCTCGTCTCTTAGGAGAAGGAAAAACAGGTTTTTGACTATATGGTATAGAGCTTTTGTCAGATTTGACTTTTCGAAGCAGGTTAGGAGAACTTACGGAGCAGGATAGAGAATTCATGTAGCAATTAGGAGAATTAGGTTAAGGTTAGGGAAAAGGTTTAGGCTTAGGGTTCGCTAAAATACAAAACATTTCAACTTTTGACGTTCATTTGACAAAAGCCACTGTATATCCCTTCTAGCCATGACCAATAAGCTGTGGACGGACATTGTCTGTATTTGTCCATGTTTATACAGCGGGAAAACTGGGTCATTTTTATGAGACATGAGTCTTCAAGTTTATTGGCTTCAATTAATGGATGAGATTAGGGGCAAAACCATGACAGGAAGAGAGAAGGCGTGTAAGCCTAGAGTACTGTACAAAGTCATTTTCCAAATACAATCGTACCAAAGATAGATCTTGGAAAGCAACTGTATGTGAACGATATAGCATTCAGTGAGTTGAAAACATCTGTATCAGTTGATAACAAGGAGCAGTTCTGATAGTCCCTCAGGCTCCTATACCCACTATGTGACGTGAGGTCACATTGAATCAATACCAGGAACTTGGTTGCCTGATAGAAGAAAGCAGAAGCCCTACCTTCACTTCCTCCTTCCCTTATTTTATGTCCAAGGTGTAGAAATCCTGGCAACAGGGGTTCTGACTTATCAAGAACTTTACCTGGGTTATCGAACCCTGTCCCAATCAATAGCTGATTTGAATTGCATAATTTCCTCCACCTCCCGTTGTCCCTTCGGTCTTTAGCTGGCTTGGTGCCAGTTGCTCTGTGGCAGGGATTATTAATAGCACTCGGTGGACTCACTAAATACTGATTCATGGACGCCTGGTCTTTTCCCACCAGGAAAGCTGTTTAAACCGTCTTGTCGGTATTGATCGCTGAGGGCTGGAGGGGTTGTTAATATTAACCCTGTGAGTGGTGGTCTCTGTATATATGTCTCTTTGTGTGTGTGCGAGTGTGGTGGCTGAACAGGGGTTCTTCATAGCCCCCTAAGGGATGATGTGATGGGAGCTGAGTGTTTTCTTGGTCCAGCTGTGTGGAGGCAAATGATTGTTTCTGACGTCTCGGTTGTGACATCGTGAGAGGTGAGCTGAAAGACATGGTGGCAAGGTGTGTGTGTGTGTGTGTGTACACATGTGTGTGTGTCTGAGCAAATTCCCCAACAACACATAAAATGAGATGTATGAGGCATTTGGGCTTTATTGGAGGCATGAAGGACTAACAGCCTTACTGCACATGGTCTAATCTTGTTGTTGTGAACCGCTCCCAAGACGTCTTGGTCTATTAGAATGTAATCTCCATTTTAGTATTGACCAGACAGACACAGCTGTCACTGGCTAAGAGGCCATAAAGATGAATAGGTTCTCTGCAGCTCATTGTCAGCCTGGCTATGGGAGGAAAAAGGTTTAGGACAGGTGGTCTGCCCTGATAAAAACACTGACAGATAGACTACCCTGCCGGTAAGGATTTCTCCAAAGAGATAAAGCTTATCTGACAGGTAGGATTAATGTTGTTTGATTATTTATTTTGTCTATGAGTTGTATTAATGGATATGATGTGGTATGAGACAGCGCTACATATCATCAGCATTAATGAAAGCCCACAGCACGGCTAGTGTTGTGTCATTGCTAGTAGGTTGATGGAGCTTTAGAATGAATGCTGCACCACAGACACACAATTATACGATGGAAAATGAAGAATCAATGGTGAATACTGACTATATGTCCATGTCTGCTTGGATGGCATTTTGCTGCATTCACCTTGCACATATCAGACTGCATGGTAGGCCAAGGACCATGAATTGATCTATCTAAGTTCTTGTACTAAATGCGTGCATTAGTTAAAGACTTAGTATTGAACAACCATCACCCGAATGCACCACAGCTCCAATGCGATTTGTATCTGGGGACACTGAACTGCATTGGCATGCTCTATAGCGTGTCGTGGAAGATTCAGAATTTGTTGGTAACATTTGTACTATGTTTTATATTCATCAAATGTGTGTAAGTTACTTCTCATCAGAATGGTATTTTTGTATAATACTGTGGCGGGGTTGCAGTTATCTGTTCTATGTCGAGACTAAGTTGCATGGGCCGCAGAGAGGGGAGAGGTCAAAGTATCATCATGTGTAAACATATCTCTTGACTCCACAATGTCTGTGTGCCAGTCAGTGTGTCTGTGTGATCTTGTCCAGGATTGGTTGTATTTAGAATTGGTTGTATCTAAATGACAATTTGATATATGCCTGTTGATATGGTGGGTTGGTTTATGGTTCTGGGGTTTGAGTAAGGAGACAAAGCAAGCGCTAGTATACACTCTCAGAAAACAAGGTGCTATCTAGAACCTTAAAGGATTCTTCGGCTGTCCACATAGGATAATCCTTTGAAGAACCCTTTTTGGTTGCAGGTAGAACCATTTTGGATCCAGGTAGAACTCGGTTCTACATGGAACCCAAAACAGTTCTACCTGGAACCAAAAATGGTTCTACCTTAAATCAAAAATGATTATCCTATGAAGACAGCCGACGAACCCTTTTGTAACCGTTTTTTTTCTAAAAGTACATTACCCCTCCCATCCTATACATTATTAATAGTGATTTACAGTGAAATACTGTCTGTGCTGTAGAATGACAGAAAGGTAGTCTAATCACCACCCCATCTTGCTGCCATGGTTAGAGCTCAGGTGTGGGTAAGCCTGGGTGTTTTCCATGAGAGGACAATAATGATCTGTAAGCACGCCATCTCTCCCCTTCCCCTCCTCATCACCAAGGTTGAATTATGGAGCTAGGCCATGGCCATTACACCTGTCACCTTTCATTTAGTGCAGAGACAGAGGTTGGAGGATAGGGGTTGGTGTGGCTCGAGTCTCAGGGAGACATCAACACTTACACCTCCTGGGGACAGCTGGAAGTCACACAGGATAGTCATCTTCTAATGCTAGTGTCGGGAAGACCAATTAGGTATAGAGTAAAGCAATTGTCTGTAAATTGCAGTTAGCATTGTTTTTAGCTGTTAGCATTCCAGCGTTATCTGGAAATGTTAGCTTGGGCAGGGGGTCCGTGTTGATTAGCTTCAGCGATACAGACTGAATAGATCACTAAGACACCACTTCAATCGATTAAAGATCAAGGAAACTACTCTGTGGGCTCACTACAGAACGTTGATCAAAGCCACTGTTATGAATCCCTGATGTAGATAAATATATAATGTACTTGTAGCAGAGAAAGGTGTGCATTTGTTCACCCAAGCCATCCACTATGGCACAAGAACCAACAAATCATTGGATTGAACTGTACCAGCTTCCCTGTACCTGCTGATGCCTACCCTGCTCTGGTCCACGGAGACAAATGGATCAGCACATCCCTTACAGTCAGGGCCAAAGGTATCCTTGGAATTAGGCCATCAATAACTGTAGAGCACGGAACATCTACGATGGACGGAGGCAGTTTAGTGGTGGAAGCTGTTGACGTATTGAGAATGAGGTTCCCAATGTAACAAGAGACAGCAGAACAACCACCATTACTCACTGTGAGACTGGGTCGTTAGACTGAGACATTAGACATTAGACCGAGTCATTAGACCGAGTCATTAGACCGAGACGTTAGACCGAGATGTTAGATTGAGTCGTTAGACTGAGACATTAGACTGGGTCGTTAGACTGAGACGTTAGACTGAGACGTTAGACTGGGTCGTTAGACTGTGATGTTAGACTGGGACGTTAGACTGGGTCGTCAGACCGAGTCGTCATTAGATTGAGTCATTAGATCGAGTCATTAGACTGAGACATTAGACTGAGACATTAGACTGAAACATTAGACTGGGTCATTAGACTGAGTCATTAGACTGAGACAGTAGACTGGGTCATTAAACTGAGACATTAGACTGAGACATTAGACTGAGTCATTAAACTGAGACATTAGACTGAGACAATAGACTGAGTCATTAGACTGAAACATTAGGACTGGGTCATTAGACTGAGTCATTAGACTGAGACAGTAGACTGGGTCATTAAACTGAGACATTAGACTGAGACATTAGACTGAGTCATTAAACTGAGACATTAGACTGAGACAATAGACTGAGTCATTAGACTGGGTCATTAGACTGAGACATCAGACTGAGACATTACACTGAGACATTACCACATTAACGCCTACTGATTGTCTTGCTTTAATGAAACTTCCCTAGTTACCTACCTCTGGTTCCTCACTTCCCTAGCTACCCGTCTCTGGCTCCTCAACTCCCTAGCTACCCGTCTCTGGCTCCTCACTTCCCTAGCTACCCGTCTCTGGCTCCTCACCTCCCTAGCTACCTGTCTCCGGTTCCTCACTTCCAAGATACCTGTCTCTGGTTCCTCACTTCCCAAGATACCTGTCTCTGGCTCCTCACTTCCCTAGCTACCTGTCTCTGGTTCCTCACTTCCCAAGATACCTGTCTCTGGCTCCTCACTTCCCTAGCTACCCGTCTCTGGCTCCTCACCTCCCTAGCTACCTGTCTCCGGTTCCTCACTTCCCAAGATACCTGTCTCTGGTTCCTCACTTCCCTAGCTACCCATCTCTGGCTCTCACCTCCCTAGCTACCTGTCTCTGGTTCCTCACTTCCCAAGATACCTGTCTCTGGTTCCTCACTTCCC
>NW_022264155.1:0-34021 GCF_002021735.2 Oncorhynchus kisutch | reverse complement strand
ATCTTCCGTTGTGCATTGATCACTTCTAAAAAGGCTGACAGATAATGGTGTTGGTTGGTTGATACAGTAAGTCTTGATCATAAAGGCAGATGGTTTTGAGATGGTCACACTTTCAACAAGTTGATTCATAAATCTTTCATGTTGCATAGTGTGTAAATACTGTACTAAAACAACATGGCAGCATTAAATCATATATTACAGCAAGATGTTTTTTTATTCCTTTGAAGTTTGACTGACTACATCAAACACATTTCCTGCTTTCCCCATCACCCCTCTAGACACCCAAGCAGCTGCCACACACACACACACACAACACAGCTCTTTTGGAGAAACACTGGGTTAATTAAGGAAACCATCTCCATTGCAGGCTCCTAATCTTTCCAACGAGACGTGTAGACATACATAAATCGCCTTATGCCTTATACAGCTCGAAGCCAACAGTCAGCACTCAGCCAGGTTCTGAGAGATGGAAATAGGATGTTCAATATGATTCTCTTAGCACTGAATGATAAATCAGAGTAATCTGGAGACTGAAGCCTGACTTCTGAAAGGTGAATAAGAATTTGCTTGATGACCAACTGCTGGAGCTTTTCATGAATATTTTTCCAGTGGCTGGTTTCCCTCAGTGAGGATTGAGTGAATACTGAGTTATAAACTCAAAATAATAAGAAGTATAGGGTGTCTTGCCTGGCATGTAGGTTTAATTTTATTTTAATTTAACAAGTCAGTTAAGAACAAATTCTTATTTTCAATGACGGCTAGGAACAGTGGGTTAATTGCCTGTTCAGGGGCAGAACAACATTTGTACCTTGTCAGCTCGGGGATTTAAACTTGCAAACTTTCAGTTACTAGTCCAACGCTCTAACCACTAGGCTACCCTGCCGCCCCAAGCTAGATTGCCCCAAGCTGGGTTGATCCTAGCTATCCTAATATATGCTTAATTTCCACACAAATCGACATCAATTAATATCATGATGTTTGTACTTTCATTTTAGAATTTGTCACAATGAGAACTCCTTAGATGACAACCCCACACCGCTAGTTACAGTTTGTTGATTTAATAACCTATTATGTTTAATGTCCAATAGTAGTAATCCACCCAAACCATCCATCCACTCATCCATCCATCCATCCATCCATCCATCCACCCAACCATCCACCCACCCACCCACCCACCCAACCATCCACCCACCCACCCATCCACCCACCCACCCACCCATCCACCCACCACCCACCCATCCACCCACCAACCCACCAACCCACGTAGCTGACCAGTGATATCTTCTCCCCAGAGCTGCAGGCAGTAGAGGAATACAAGCAGGGCCAAGGTGGAGATGAGAACACATGGGATGAGGAGGTGAGGCCATAGTAGAGGGTACGTCTACGCATCACCACGGTAAGGTTACGTCAGGGTAAGGCTCCTTACAAACAGTCATAGAAGCGCTCGTTTCTGCGCCCCGGCACCTCTGTATCATAACACAGGAAGACAACAATATAGGAAGTCAATTACAGTTGAGGACTCAATTTGGGTTGTGATGATTTGCAGTAATGGATGTATTTTCCCCAGGCAAATGAATGGTGTTTCACAATAAGGAAACTTTTGTAAGTTAAAGGTGTTGGGAGTTTGACCCTGAATCAAATGGTCCTGTTAGTTTTCATCAGTTCCCCATCACAGTAATAGTGTCTGCCATTTTTTTTATAAGCAGTTCAACATGCAAGAAAAACTATATTCAGCACTGGGATGGCATTTCATTAGAACCCCTCTCTTGTAAACACATTAGTCAATTTGCCAGGGATTCCGTAGAAGCATTTCATTAGAACCCCTCTCTTGTAAACACATTAGTCAATTTGCCAGGGATTCCGTAGAAGCCAATATCACTAAAGATCTGTACTGCTGAGGAAAAGCCTTTAAAATGAATTCTCCTATTTTATTTAAATGTGATCAATCATACATACAGGATCTAGCTTTTATAGTTTGACCATCGAGTTTGAAAGTTAAACTCAACATTTAAAAAAATATAGTCTGGGTATATTTGTGAGTTATCCCAAACTTCCATGCTTGTTCAAAACAGTTATTGTAATCATTTGATGTAATATTGTAATTTAGAGACTTTTGTCCAAAACAGATACTGTAAGAAGAATAACGGTATATGGCCCATACAGGACTGGCAGCACAGTCTTCCAAACAACCTTGCCATCAGAACCCAGGTTTTGTGATGACAATATCTTGTCCAATACTGGCCAGCCACTAACTCTTACCGACTAGGTCCCACTCTCCGTTGGGGATGTAACCTGTGATATCTGCCTCGATCATCTGTAGGTCCAGAGACCAGCCCCCATAGGTCCAAGAGCCAAATTTCAGGTCACACCTCTGGAGATCAAAGGGAAACCAGCGCACATCGATGTAGCAGGTGCTCTTGAAGATGCCTGTGTTGGAACATGAAGAGGAGAGGGGAGAGAAACATGAGGAGAGAAAGAGAGGGGGATAAATGGGAGGGATGGAGAGAGAGAGGAGAGAGAGAAGAGGGAGAAACAAAAGTTAGAGCTAGAGAGATAATTTTCAGAGGGTATAAAGATATGAAAGACAAAGTCCTATACACCACAACAACTGTAAAGACAATCCTATACACCACAACAACAGTCCTATACACCACAACCACAGTAAAGACAGTCCTATACACCACAACAACAGTAAAGACAATACTATACACCACAACAACAGTAAAGACAATCCTATACATCACAACAACAGTCCTATACACCACAACAACAGTGAAGACACCACAACAACAGTAAAGACAATCCTATACACCACAACAGTCCTATACACCACAACAACAGTCCTATACACCATATCAACAGTAAAGACAGTCCTATACACCACAACAACAGTAAAGGACAGTACTATACACCACAACAACAGTAAAGACAATCCTATACACCACAACAGTCCTATACACCACAACAACAGTCCTATACACCCAACAGTCCTATACACCACAACAGTCCTATAACACCACAACCACAGTAAAGACAGTCCTATACACCACAACAAAGGTAAAATAAGAATTAACAACAAGTGGGACACAATCATGAAGTGGAACGACATTTATTGATATTTCAAACTTTTTTAACAAATCAAAAACTGAAAAATTGGGCGTGCACACATTATTCAGCCCCCTTAAGTTAATACATTGTAGCGCCACCTTTTGCTGCGATTACAGCTGTAAGTCGCTTGGGGTATGTCTCTATCAGTTTTGCACATCGAGAGACTGACATTTTTTCCCATTCCTCCTTGCAAAACAGCTCGAGCTCAGTGAGGTTGGATGGAGAGCATTTGTGAACAGCAGTTTTCAGTTCTTTCCACAGATTCTCGATTGGATTCAGGTCTGGACTTTGACTTGGCCATTCTAACACCTGGATATGTTTATTTTGAACCATTCCATTGTAGATTTTGCTTTATGTTTTGGATGATTGTCTTGTTGGAAGACAAATCTCTGTCCCAGTCTCAGGTCTTTTGCAGACTCCATCAGGTTTTCTTCCAGAATGGTCCTGTATTTGGCTCCATCCATCTTCCCATCAATTTTAACCATCTTCCCTGTCCCTGCTGAAGAAAAGCAGGCCCAAACCATGATGCTGCCACCACCATGTTTGACAGTGGGGATGGTGTGTTCAGGGTGATGAGCTGTGTTGCTTTTACGCCAAACATAACGTTTTGCATTGTTGCCAAAAAGTTAAATTTTGGTTTCATCTGACCTGAGCACCTTCTTCCACATGTTTGGTGTGTCTCCCAGGTGGCTTGTGGCAAACTTTAAACGACACTTTTTATGGATATCTTTAAGAAATGGCTTTCTTCTTGCCACTCTTCCATAAAGGCCAGATTTGTGCAATATACGACTGATTGTTGTCCTATGGACAGAGTCTCCCACCTCAGCTGTAGATCTCTGCAGTTCATCCAGATTGATCATGGGCCTCTTGGCTGCATCTCTGATCAGTCTTCTCCTTGTATGAGCTGAAAGTTTAGAGGGACGGCCAGGTCTTGGTAGATTTGCAGTGGTCTGATACTCCTTCCATTTCAATACTATCGCTTGCACAGTGCTCCTTGGGATGTTTAAAGCTTGGGAAATCTTTTTGTATCCAAATCCGGCTTTAAACTTCTTCACAACAGTATCTCGGACCTGCCTGGTGTGTTCCTTGTTCTTCATGATGCTCTCTGCGCTTTTAACGGACCTCTGAGACTATCACAGTGCAGGTGCATTTATTCGGAGACTTGATTACACACAGGTGGATTGTATTTATCATCATTAGTCATTTAGGTCAACATTGGATCATTCAGAGATCCTCACTGAACTTCTGGAGAGAGTTTGCTGCACTGAAAGTAAAGGGGCTGAATAATTTTGCACGCCCAATTTTTCAGTTTTTGATTTGTTAAAAAAGTTTGAAATATCCAATAAATGTCGTTCCACTTCATAATTGTGTCCCACTTGTTGTTGATTCTTCACAAATAAATACAGTTTTATATCTTCATGTTTGAAGCCTGAAATGTGGCAAAAGGTCGCAAAGTTCAAGGGGGCCGAATACTTTCGCAAGGCACTGTATATACCACAACAACAGTAAAGACAGTACTATACACCACAACAGTCATATACACCACAACAACAGTAAACAACAGTCCTATATACCACAACAACAGTCCTATACACCACAACAACAGTAAAGACAGTCCTATACACCACAACAACAGTCCCATATACCACAACAACAGTAAAGACAGTCCCATACACCATAACAACAGTAAAGACACTCCTATGCACCACAACGACAGTAAATACAGTCCCATACACCACAACAACAGTAAAGGCAGTCCTATACACCACAACAACAGTAAAGACAGTCCATACACCACAACAACAGTAAAGACAGTCCTATACACCACAACAACAGTAAAGACAGTCCTATACACCACAACAGAGAACTCAAATCAGAGAAATAGGGATGAGTGCCCAGTAATCTATCATGAGAAAGACAGGCATAAAACATCTTCATCTTTATTGAAGAAAACTATTAGAGGATGAGAAAACAACTCTCTGGCGGGAGACAAAGGCCATAAAAGAGAAGGCAGTGCAAAATGGTTTTCCATTGACATGCAATGGAGACCGGCCCACGAAGACAAACGCCCCAAAATGTCATTTGGTTCTGAACACTGATCTTCTCTACACCGTTTCTGCCTGTCTCTTCACTCATACTGCTCAACCATTGTGGTCTTACCCGATGGCTTTCTTGTGCAGTAAAGCATTGATAAAGCTTTGTGCCATAATGGTTTGTCTGATTGAACAAGTGTTCATTTTGAAAAGTTAGGAAGCAATTTGTCCACAACGCCACTATCAATTCAGAGGAAATCTAGTAATGAGCTATTTCCAGCCATATATTTGGATGCTACAAAGACCCAGTGTTGTCTTACAGTAAGGGAAACGTAAGAGGGAACAGAACAGTAATCACCCACACTGACAGGTTGAGGACGTACTCACATGGTAAACGCACGTGTCTGTCAGTCTCTCTCTGTGTGTGTGTGTGTGTGTGTCCGAGGAGCGGAGTTGATAAGACAGTGTCATGGCTCTTTTGACGCTGTGTGTCTTGATAGTTCTGGTTCAGTAAGGGCTTGGTCAGACAGCACCTACTCTATAGTATATTAAGGGGCTTGGTCAGACAGCACCTACACTACAGTATATTAAGGGCTTGGTCAGACAGCACCTACTCTATAGTATATTAAGGGGCTTGGTCAGACAGCACCTACTCTATAGTATATTAAGGGGCTTGGTTAGACAGCACCTACACTACAGTATATTAAGGGTCTTGGGCAGACAGAACCTACACTCAGAGCCGGGCGGCCCTATATGTAACGAATGTCGTCGGGATAAGGAGAAGAGGACCAAGGTGCAGCGTGGTAAGTATTCATAATATGTTTAATAAATACGAACACTAGAACAAAAACAACAAACGAACAGTTCCGCAAGGTGCAATACACAAAACAGAAAACAACTACCCACAAACACAGGTGGGAACAGGCTACCTATGTATGGTTCTCAATCAGAGACAAAGATAGACAGCTGCTTCTGATTGGGAACCATACCAGGCCAAACACAGAAATACAAAACATAGAATGAAAAACATAGAATTCCCACCCCAACTCACCCCCTGACCAAACCAAAATAGAGACATGAAAAGGAACTAAGGTCAGAACGTGACAGTACCCCCCCCCCAAAGGTGCGGACTCCGGACGCAAAACCTGAACCTATAGGGGAGGGTCTGGGTGGGCATTTCACTGCGGTGGTGGCTCTGGTGCGGGACATAGACCCCACTCCACCTTAGTCTTGGCCCACTTAGGTGGCGCCTCTGGAGTGGCGACCCTCGCCGCCGACCCCGAACTGGGGACTCTTACCGCGGGCCCCGAATAAAAGGGAGACTCTGGCGGCTCCGGACAGGGGGGAGACTCTGGCGGCTCCGGACAGGCGGGAGACTCTGGCGGCTCCGGACAGGCGGGAGACTCGGCGGCTCCGGACAGGCGGGAGACTCTGGCGGCTCTGGACAGGCGGGAGACTCTGACGGCGCCGGACAGGCGGGAGGCTCTGGCGTGGCTGACAGGCGAGCGGCTCCGGAGTGACGGGCGGCTCTGGCGGCTCCGGACTGACGGACGGCTCTGGCGGCTCCGGACTGACGGACGGCTCTGGCGGCTCCGGACTGACGGGCGGCTCTGGCAGCTCCGGACTGACGGGCGGTTCTGGCAGCTCCGGACTGACGGGTGGCTCTGGCAGCTCCAGACTGACAGGCGGCTCTGGCAGCTCCGGACAGACGGACGGCTCTGGCAGCTCAGGACAGACTTGGTTCTGGGAGCAGGCACAGGACTCACCAGGCTGGGGAGACATACAGGCGGCCTCTTCCTTGGCCGAGGCACCGGATGCACTGGGCCGTGGAGGTGCACTGGAGGTCTCGAGCAACGAGCCTGCACAACCTGTCTTTACTTGATCCCCCCTGTAGCCCGGCAAGTGCGGAGAGTTGGAACAGACTGCACTGGGCTGGGCTGGCGAACCGGGGACACCGTGCGTAGGGCTGGTGCCGTATAACCCGGGCCGAGGAGACGCACTGGAGACCAGATGCCCTGAGCCGGCATCATCCCTCCTGGCTCAATGCCCACTCTAGCCCGGACGATTCGAGGAGCTGCGATGTAGCGCACCGGGCTATGCGTGCGCACTGGGGACACTGTGCGCTTCACCACATAACACGGTGCCTGCCCGGTCACTCTCTCGCCATGGCAAGCACGGGGAGTTGGCTCAGGTCTCCTACCTGACTTCGCCAATCTCCCCGTGTGACCCCCCCAATACATTTTTGGGGCTGCCTTGCCAGCCGTGTTCCCTCAAATCGCTGGCTCCCTCTACCTGCTACCTCCGCTCTCCTGGTTGCCTCCACCTGTTCCCATGCGAGGCGATCCCTTCCAGCTAGGATCTCCTCCCATGTGTAGGAACACTTCCCATCCAGAATGTCCTCCCATGTCCATGAGTCCTTTCCACGCTGCTCCTAGTTACCACGCTGCTTGGTCCTTTTTTGGTGGGTAGTTCTGTAATGATTTTTGTTGGTGGAAGGAGAGGAGGACCAAAGTGCAGCGTGGTACGTATCCATAATACCTTTTAATCAAGAATGAATACAAAATACAAAAGAACAAGAGAATAAATGAAAACCGAAACAGTCCCGTATGGTGCAAACACTGAAACGGAAAATAACTACCCACAAACTATAGTGGGAAAACAGGCTTGAGCTCAGTATGGTTCTCAATCAGAGACAACGATTGACAGCTGCCTCTGATTGGGAACCATACAAGGCCAAACACATAGAACTACAAAACATAGAATGCCCACCCCAACTCACGCCCTGATTAACCTAAAACAGAGACATAAAAAAGGAACTAAGGTCAGGACGTGAGAATGTAAGTGAATTGCAGGAACAGCAATCAGGTAAACATGTGTTCTCTCCTCTCCAAGTTTATCAGCAAATAACAGTAACGTTAAGTTGATGTGCTAGCTTGCAGCGCATCTCTCTATAGTCTGTCTGTCTTGCTAACCTAGCTGGGCAGTGCATCTCTCTCTAGTCTGTCTGTCTTGCTAACCTAGCTGGGCAGTGCATCTCTCTCTAGTCTGTCTGTCTTGCTAACCTAGCTGGGCAGTGCATCTCTCTCTAGTCTGTCTGTCTTAATAACCTAGCTGGGCAGTGCATCTCTCTCTAGTCTGTCTGTCTTGCTAA
Source organism: Oncorhynchus kisutch (assembly GCF_002021735.2). Classification (NCBI taxonomy): domain Eukaryota; kingdom Metazoa; phylum Chordata; class Actinopteri; order Salmoniformes; family Salmonidae; genus Oncorhynchus; species Oncorhynchus kisutch. Next base: position 25,729 of record NW_022264155.1, on the reverse strand, counting down.
CCTAGCTGGGCAGTGCATCTCTCTCTAGTCTGTCTGTCTTGCTAACCTAGCTGGGCAGTGCATCTCTCTCTAGTCTGTCTGTCTTGCTAACCTAGCTGGGCAGTGCATCTCTCTCTAGTCTGTCTGTCTTAATAACCTAGCTGGGCAGTGCATCTCTCTCTAGTCTGTCTGTCTTGCTAACCTAGCTGGGCAGTGCATCTCTCTCTAGTCTGTCTGTCTTGCTAACCTAGCTGGGCAGTGCATCTCTCTCTAGTCTGTCTGACTTGCTAACCTAGTTGGGCAGTGCATCTCTCTCTAGTCTGTCTGTCTTGCTAACCTAGCTGGGCAGTGCATCTCTCTCTAGTCTGTCTGTCTGTCTTGCTAACCTAGCTGGGCAGTGCATCTCTCTCTAGTCTGTCTGTCTTGCTAACCTAGCTGGGCAGTGCATCTCTCTCTAGTCTGTCTGTCTTGCTAACCTAGCTGGGCAGTGCATCTCTCTCTAGTCTGTCTGTCTTGCTAACCTAGCTGGGCAGTGCATCTCTCTCTAGTCTGTCTGTCTTGCTAACCTAGCTGGGCAGTGCATCTCTCTCTAGTCTGTGTGTCTTGCTAACCTAACTGGGCAGTGCATCTCTCTCTAGTCTGTCTGTCTTGCTAACCTAGCTGGGCAGTGCATCTCTTGTTCTGTCTGTGTCTTGCTTGCTTGCCAGCCACTTCCAGGGCTGTGTTCTGCTTTGTGCCTGACAAAAGTGAGAGTGAAATGCAACTATTTATTATGTTTGATAAACGCCAACGGGCAACGCTGTTTATAAACTGCAGCTCGGAAAAGATAACCGTGTCGCGTGTGAACATGAGTTCATAAGCGAGTGCACAAAATGAAACTTGCGCTTTCCAGCAGCAACCTCTGTGCTAACACTGACCCAGTACAGCCAGCTTCAGCAAATACTAACACAGACCCAGTACAGCTGGCTTCAGCAAGTACTAACACAGACCCAGTACAGCCAGCTTCAGCAAATACTAACACAGACCCAGTACAGCTGGCTTCAGCAAATATTAACACAGACCCAGTACAGCTGGCTTCAGCAAGTACTAACACAGACCCAGTACAGCCAGCTTCAGCAAATACTAACACAGACCCAGTACAGCCAGCTTCAGCAAGTACTAACACAGACCCAGTACAGCCAGCTTCAGCAAGTACTAACACAGACCCAGTACAGCCAGCTTCAGCAAATACTAACACAGACCCAGTACAGCTGGCTTCAGCAAATACTAACACAGACCCAGTACAGCTGGCTTCAGCAAGTACTAACACAGACCCAGTACAGCCAGCTTCAGCAAATACTAACACAGACCCAGTACAGCCAGCTTCAGCAAATACTAACACAGACTCAGTACAGCCAGCTTCAGCAAGTACTAACACAGACCCAGTACAGCCAGCTTCAGCAAGTACTAACACAGACCCAGTACAGCCAGCTTCAGCAAATACTATGACAGACCCAGTGGAGAGAACTTGATCTGCGCCTAAGTCGGGGACAGACTCTTGACCAGAGACAAATGACAGTTTTGGAGGCTGAAAGAAAGAGATTGCAGGATGTCCTTACATGTTAAATAAGTATCACCTAATCTCTGGCTGAAATAAACCTAGCATTCTCAGGGGTTCATCAGACAAACTCTTCCAACCAGATAATGGAAACTTCCTAAAATAGGTTGAATTTTTTTTTTGACCCCGTTATGGAAAATCATCTTAACAAAATTAAAGATGGAGAGACACATGCTCATTACCTTGGGAAGCGCACACAGAATGAGATGATACAGACTGTGAGTGACAAGATTCTGGAAGCAATAGTGACTCAAGTAAGAGACTCAAAGTACATCTTCATTATCTTGGACTGTACACCTGACATTAGTCACCAGGAGCAAATATTCATTATTCTGAGAAGCGTGGCTTTAAAGGGAAAGCCAGAGATCAAGGATGACTTCCTCGGCTTTGTGAATGTTGAGGTTACAACAGGCTTGGATCTGTCCACTGTCATCTTAGATAAGCTGAACGAGCTCAAGATTCCATTTGAAGATTGCAGAGGGCGAGCTTATGATAATGAGACCAACAAGAAAGGCAAGCACCAAGGAGTAAAGCCAGACTGCAAAAAAACATCCCAGAGCCGTGTTCATCCCATGTGGAGCACATACTCTAAACCTTGTCATTGCAGATGCTGCCAAATCTTCAAAAGATGCAGTTGGGTTTTTGGGCATTAGTGAAAGAGCTTCACCTTCTTTTCAGCTGGCACAAAAAGATGGAGTGTTTTGAAGAAACACGTGAACATAACCGTGAAGTCTGATAGTGACAAGATGGGAGAGTAGGTTCCAAAGTGTTCATGCAATCAGGTATCAGGCTTCTGAGGTTCGGGAGGCATTACCGGAAGCCAGACAGACGATCAACGATCCTGTGGAGGCACGAGCACTTGCAGAGGAAGTTGGGTCCAACCGCTTTTTGATTTGCTGTGTCGTATGGTGTGAGATACTGACAATGACAAACAAGGTGAACAAGCTCCTCCAATCCCCCTCAATGCAGTTGGAGGTCACAGTAAATGTAATCTCAAAGGCAAAGGCCTCCCTCACTACATACTGGGAAACTGGATTCTCTGAGGCCCAGACAACAGCCAAATGCATTTGTGAAGAAATGAATGTGGAGGCTGTTTTGAAAGATGAGAGACTGGGAAACAGCAAGAGACATTTCAGCTATGAGGCTCCTGATGAACCAGGGACTGATGCACTGAAAAACCTTGATGTCAACTACTTCAACATTGTGGTTGAGTCTGCTGTGACATCCATGGATGAGAGATTTAAAACACAAATATGTGTTCGTGAATATGGAGTGCTGCTGAACTTCAGCACTGCCTCTCAGATGTCCAGTGAATCTTTAAAGGCTCACTGCATGGAAGTTGAAAACACTCTAACCTTCAGAGATGTCTGTGACATCAGTGGAATGGATCTGGCACATGAGATTCAGAATGTACCTGATCTGCCATCAGACAAGATGACTGACTGCCTTTGAGCTGCTTTCCTGTCTCTGTGAGAACAACCTTGAGGAACTCTATCCTAACCTTTTCAAAATGAAAGCTCATCAAAAGCTACCTGAGGTCTTTCATGTCACAGGAAAGTTTGAGTGGTCTGGCCATCATGAGTATAAATCATGACGTGGGGAATCACATGTCCTATGATGACATCGTTGATGATTTTGCCTCAAGAAAGTGCAGAAGAGGAATATTTTGATGGTAAGATTTTAATTAAAACATTAAAATGTTTACACACTTAACATTTAAGATTTTATAGCAGATGTGCATTTATGTAAATAACTGCGTAACTATGTGAGATAGTTTCTCAATTTCTTCCAGACAGACTGGTGCCCAGACAGACTGGTGCCCAGACAGACTGGTGCCCAGACAGACTGGTGCCCAGACAGACTGGTGCCCATGCTAATGCTGAAAATGCCCAGGCTGTAGAGGGAACCAAAGTTAATCACATAGCTGTATACAGTTGAAGTCGGAGGTTTACATACACCATAGCCAAATACATAACATTTTTCACAATTCCTGACATTTAATCCTAGTAAAAATTCCCTATCTTAGGTCAGTTAGGATCACCATTTTGTTTTAAGAATGTGAAATATAAGAATCATAGTAGAGAGAAGGATTTATTTCAGCTTTTATTGCTTTCATCACATTCTCAGTGGGTCAGAAGTTTACATACACACAATTAGTATTTGGTAGCATTGTTTAACTTGGGTCAAACGTTTCAGGTAGCCTTCCACAAGCTTCCCACAATTAGTTGGGTGAATTTTGGCCAATTGCTTTAGATGGGCCAACTTTGGAAGTATGCTTGGGGTCATTGTCCATTTGGAAGACCTATTTGCGACCAAGCTTTAACTTCCAGACAGATGCTTCAGATGTTGCTTTAATATATCCACATAATTTTCCCTCCTCATGATGCCATCTATTTTGTGAAGTGCACCAGTCCTTCCTGCAGCAAAGCATCCCCACAACATGATGCTGCCACCCCCGTGCTTCACAGTTGGGATGGTGTTCTTTGGCTTGCAAGCCTCCCTCTTTTTCCTCCAAACAAAACAATGGTGGTTTTGGAGCGGTGGCTTCTTCCTTGCTGAGCGGCCTTTCAGGTTATGTCGAAATAGGACTTGTTTTACTGTGGATATAGATGCTTTTAACCCTGTTTCCTCCAGCATCTTCACAAGGTCTTTTGCTGTTGTTCTGGGATTGATTTGTACTTTTCACACCAAAGTATGTTCATCTCTAGGAGACAGAATGCAGCTCCTTCCTGAGCGGTATGACGGCTGCGTGGTCCCATGGTGTTTATACTTGCGTACTATTGTTTGTACAGATGAACGTGGTACCTTCAGGCGTTTGGAAATTGCTCCCAAGTATGAACCAGACTTGTGGAGGTCTACAATTTTTTTCTGAGGTCTGATTTCTTTTGATTTTCCCATGATGTCAAGCAAAGAGGCACTGAGTTTGAAGGTAGGCCTTGAAATACATCCACAGGTACACCTCCAATTGACTCAAATTATGTAAAATAGCCTATCAGAAGCTTCTATAGCCATGACATAATTTTCTGGAAGTTTCCAAGCTGTTTAAAGACACAGTCAACTTAGTGTATGTAAACTTCTGACCCACTGGAATTGTGATACAGTGAATTATAAGTGAATTAATCTGTCTGTAAACAATTGTTGGAAAAATAACTTGTGTCATTGTTACGGCTTTCTAGTTGTGATGAAGGAGAGTCGGACCAAACTGCAGCGTGTCGATTGCGATCCATGTTTATTTAAACAAACGTAAACACGACTAAACACGAACACTACAAAACAATAAACGAAAACCGAAAACAGCCTATACTTGTGCAAACTAACAGAGAGTACACATAGGACAGATAGGACAATCACCCACGACAAACTCAAAGAATATGGCTGCCTAAATATGGTTCCCAATCAGAGACAACGATAAACACCTGCCTCTAATTGAGAACCACTCCAGACAGCCATAGACCTTGCTAGATAACCCACTACGCTACAATCCCAATACTAACACCAAAACCCCAAGACAAAACACACCCCAATACAAAAACCCCATGCCACACCCTGGCCTGACCAAATACATAAAGATAAACACAAAATATTTTGACCAGGGCGTGACAGTCATGCACAAAGTAGATGTCCTAACCGACTTGCCAAAACTATATTTTGTTACCAAAACATTTGGAGTGGTTGAAAAACTAGTTTTAATGACTACAACCTACGTGTATGTAAACCTCCGACTTCAACTGTAGGTTTTACTTGACTATTTTGAGACATATAGCTGCAGCCAGAGCCTATAGGCTTATGTTTACATTGTATAGACAAAGCTAATTGTATAATATTGTGAGGACTGGACTAATTACCAGGCAGCAGAGCCAAAGCTCAGTGTTATATTTTGTTATTTTCTATATTTTCTATCATTTCTTATTTATGTTAATGTTAATATACACTTATCTTAAGATTCTATAGAAAATATTTTGTTAAATAAATATGGCTTGTTTATACCTCAGTCTGTTCTGTATAGGTCTACTTATTCTTAGACCGACAGATGGAGCAAACTGTTTTAAAGGAGGGAGGATTGTACTGGGAGCACTGAAGTGTCAGGTGGGACTGTGTGGCAATGGTAAATGGTTGACATGTTCTCTCGGGTCAGGTAGGAGGGCCCCTTAGCAGAATGTTGCTTAGGGCCCCAGGGAGGACAGGACCGGCTCTGCCTACACTACAGTATATTAAGGGATTGGTCAGACATTACTTACACTACAGTATCTTCTCACTTCCCAGACCTCTGACAAAAGCAGAGTGAACCAGCAGAGTGAACTCAATCCTATGCATGTTATTATACAGAATGAACAGAGCCAATCTCATTCCTACACATGTTATACAGAATGAACAGAGCCAATCTCATTCCTACGCATAGTATTCTACAGAATGAACAGAGCCAATCTCATTCCTACACATGTTATACAGAATGAACAGAGCCAATCTCATTCCTACGCATAGTATTCTACAGAATGAACAGAGCCAATCTCATTCCTACGCATGTTATAAAGAATGAACAGAGCCAATCTCATTCCTACACATGTTATTATACAGAATGAACAGAGCCAATCTCATTCCTACACATGCTATTATACAGAATGAACAGAGCCAATCTCATTCCTACGCATAGTATTCTACAGAATGAACAGAGCCAATCTCATTCCTGCGCATGTTATTATATAGAATGAACAGAGCCAATCTCATTCCTACACATGTTATTATACAGAATGAACAGAGCCAATCTTATGAACCAAGCAGCACTGATGTGGAATTAAAATGTAGAATGCATTTTAAACACATCACAAATCAACATCAATGCAATGGAGGAAACACTCGATGGATACGAAGTAATTCAATGAATAAAACTAGTTTGTTAGGGAATCAGACTGTCAGCCAAAGTAAAACAGAAACTGAAAAATACTTGTAGTTATTGTGTTGTCAGAAGACGAAATAAGAATGACAGTGTTGAAGATTGTAGCAACTGAAAAAAATCTACTTCTCAGCCAACCACAGTTAAAAAGGTAGTTTAAAGGCCCAGTGCAGTCAAAAACGTGAATTTCTACATTTAAAAAATATATATATTTCCACACTATGAGGTTGGAATAATACTGTGAAATTATGAGAATGCCCAGAGTCTTTTTCAGAAGAGCTGTTTAAAAATACATTTCAGCCTGTTTTGGTGTTATGGAGTTATGGTGACATCACCAGGCAGTGAATGAGTTAATAGAACAATAAGAAAGAGAGTTCCAAACCTCTCTGCCAATAGCAGCTAGTTTTCAGTTGTCCCCTCCCCACTCAGACCACTACCAGACAGTCCTAACTGAATTCTTACTTGAGAAATCTTTGCCAAGAAGCCATTTTTGTTTCTTTTTGACCAGTTTAATTGAAAACTATCACAGTAAGTTACTTAATTGTTACCCAGAAATGATTTGATAGAGATAAAAACCTCTGAATCTGACCTTTAACATTGGGTTTTTACACCCACAGCTTCTTGGTAGAATGTTGCAATTCTATGAGATTTTACCACCGACTGTTCTCTTTGATATCTTCAGGGACTATGGTTGTGTCTCGAATGGCACCCTATTACCTACATGTGATGTAGGCTTAGTCAAAAGTAGTGCATGTGAACTACATAGGGAATATGTAGGGAATAGGGGGCTGTTTGGGACGCAGCCATGATGACATACATCATGAATGACTGAAGGGAAGTTACAGGAGGATTGTCGGGTCTCTTGGGTGGGAGGAAAAGAAACGAGGACAAGCTAGAAAACTAACAAATAAATGTATTTAATCTGCAGTGAAGTGGGACTAAAACTGGAGTGGTCTTGTATTGGTTGGAATGAAAGACAGCATTCTAATGATCTTCTTCGTCTTCTTCTTTGTAATTCTTCTTACTATTATTATTCTGCACCAATTTCAGGCCCCCAGAAGTGTAGAAATAGACAGATAATAATAGGGCAACATTGAAGTAGTGTATTTTGTGATAATATGAAGACATGTATTTCAAAGCAATATTTCTCAACTGACAGAATGGTGCTAAATCTGCTTAGTACGAATATCAAATATCTGAAAATATTAGATTGGGTTAAAGGGGTTTATTTCACTTACAGTATAAGTACTGTATAAAAATCCCACTCAACCAAAATCAATTGCATTTCTTTCTCACGTTGGGTTAAATGTTGATGTATGGTTTATTGTCATATCTGGACATATCTTTAAAAGCGGCAATCAGCAGTTGAAACGATAACAAAGCAAACCCCCTGCCACTGTTTCGCTAAAAAGCTGAGGGATGTGGGGCTAGAGAAATGCAACCACTCAAATTCATATACAGAGCTATAGATGCAACGAGTGACCAGCCATGATATCACAATTATAGTTGTAACCATGTTTCGAGGCTATAGAGTGTTTGTTTACAAACATTGGAGTAAAACAAACATATATTTTGGGTTACAATGGGGTACGACAGTTGAACTAAGCTCATGGGGCATTTATAAGTTATATTCTTAAATAATCAATGGGTACATTTATTTATTTCATCAGTCCAAACATGGATGTAGCTATTGCAGATTGCCCCATTTAAAGAACAGATGGTCAATTGAACATAGTGGTAGAGCTTTCAGAATCATCTCATATCAAAGATGAAATTGGATTATGGTTCCGGGATGTTGGACGAAACAATAAAAAAAAGTGCTTTGAAAGCCAAAACATCCTTCCTACCACGATATTGATCTAATGACTGACTGTGCATTTGGCTTGTGCAGTGGAGGTCTAGTCCTAGCAAGACTAGCCTCACGCTGTGGCGTCATCTTCCCTGAAACCTGACATTAACTCAAGGTAACTGAAACGAGTAGAGTGAATCCAAAAATCATTCCTTCACCCAGGATACTTCAACGGGTCAATACATTTCTTCAAGCTGGGCTTAAGCGCGCTTGGGTACACTTTCTTTCCAGGAGTAGAGTGAAGTTAATGGTTAAGGTTATGATTGGGGGAGTGGAAGCTGATCCTGGACATGTACAGTGGCTTGGGTACACTTTCTTTCCAGGAGTAGAGTGAAGTTAATGGTTAAGGTTATGATTGGGGGATTGGAAGCTGATCCTGGACATGTACAGTGGCTTGGGTACACTTTCTTTCCAGGAGTAGAGTGAAGTTAATGGTTAAGGTTATGATTGGGGGAGTGGAAGCTGATCCTGGACATGTACAGTGGCTTGGGTACACTTTCTTTCCAGGAGTAGAGTGAAGTTAATGGTTAAGGTTATGATTGGGGGAGTGGAAGCTGATCCTGGACATGTACAGTGGCTTGGGTACACTTTCTTTCCAGGAGTAGAGTGAAGTTAATGGTTAAGGTTATGATTGGGGGAGTGGAAGCTGATCCTGGACATGTACAGTGGCTTGGGTACACTTTCTTTCCAGGAGTAGAGTGAAGTTAATGGTTAAGGTTATGATTGGGGGAGTGGAAGCTGATCCTGGACATGTACAGTGGCTTGGGTACACTTTCTTTCCAGGAGTAGAGTGAAGTTAATGGTTAAGGTTATGATTGGGGGAGTGGAAGCTGATCCTGGACATGTACAGTGGCTTGGGTACACTTTCTTTCCAGGAGTAGAGTGAAGTTAATGGTTAAGGTTATGATTGGGGGAGTGGAAGCTGATCCTGGACATGTACAGTGGCTTGGGTACACTTTCTTTCCAGGAGTAGAGTGAAGTTAATGGTTAAGGTTATGATTGGGGGATTGGAAGCTGATCCTGGACATGTACAGTGGCTTGGGTACACTTTCTTTCCAGGAGTAGAGTGAAGTTAATGGTTAAGGTTATGATTGGGGGAGTGGAAGCTGATCCTGGACATGTACAGTGGCTTGGGTACACTTTCTTTCCAGGAGTAGAGTGAAGTTAATGGTTAAGGTTATGATTGGGGGAGTGGAAGCTGATCCTGGACATGTACAGTGGCTTGGGTACACTTTCTTTCCAGGAGTAGAGTGAAGTTAATGGTTAAGGTTATGATTGGGGGATTGGAAGCTGATCCTGGACATGTACAGTGGCTTGGGTACACTTTCTTTCCAGGAGTAGAGTGAAGTTAATGGTTAAGGTTATGATTGGGGGAGTGGAAGCTGATCCTGGACATGTACAGTGGCTTGGGTACACTTTCTTTCCAGAAGTAGAGTGAAGTTAATGGTTAAGGTTATGATTGGGGGATTGGAAGCTGATCCTGGACATGTACAGTGGCTTGGGTACACTTTCTTTCCAGGAGTAGAGTGAAGTTAATGGTTAAGGTTATGATTGGGGGAGTGGAAGCTGATCCTGGACATGTACAGTGGCTTGGGTACACTTTCTTTCCAGGAGTAGAGTGAAGTTAATGGTTAAGGTTATGATTGGGGGAGTGGAAGCTGATCCTGGACATGTACAGTGGCTTGGGTACACTTTCTTTCCAGGAGTAGAGTGAAGTTAATGGTTAAGGTTATGATTGGGGGAGTGGAAGCTGATCCTGGACATGTACAGTGGCTTGGGTACACTTTCTTTCCAGGAGTAGAGTGAAGTTAATGGTTAAGGTTATGATTGGGGGAGTGGAAGCTGATCCTGGACATGTACAGTGGCTTGGGTACACTTTCTTTCCAGGAGTAGAGTGAAGTTAATGGTTAAGGTTATGATTGGGGGAGTGGAAGCTGATCCTGGACATGTACAGTGGCTTGGGTACACTTTCTTTCCAGGAGTAGAGTGAAGTTAATGGTTAAGGTTATGATTGGGGGAGTGGAAGCTGATCCTGGACATGTACAGTGGCTTGGGTACACTTTCTTTCCAGGAGTAGAGTGAAGTTAATGGTTAAGGTTATGATTGGGGGATTGGAAGCTGATCCTGGACATGTACAGTGGCTTGGGTACACTTTCTTTCCAGGAGTAGAGTGAAGTTAATGGTTAAGGTTATGATTGGGGGATTGGAAGCTGATCCTGGACATGTACAGTGGCTTGGGTACACTTTCTTTCCAGGAGTAGAGTGAAGTTAATGGTTAAGGTTATGATTGGGGGAGTGGAAGCTGATCCTGGACATGTACAGTGGCTTGGGTACACTTTCTTTCCAGGAGTAGAGTGAAGTTAATGGTTAAGGTTATGATTGGGGGAGTGGAAGCTGATCCTGGACATGTACAGTGGCTTGGGTACACTTTCTTTCCAGGAGTAGAGTGAAGTTAATGGTTAAGGTTATGATTGGGGGAGTGGAAGCTGATCCTGGACATGTACAGTGGCTTGGGTACACTTTCTTTCCAGGAGTAGAGTGAAGTTAATGGTTAAGGTTATGATTGGGGGAGTGGAAGCTGATCCTGGACATGTACAGTGGCTTGGGTACACTTTCTTTCCAGGAGTAGAGTGAAGTTAATGGTTAAGGTTATGATTGGGGGAGTGGAAGCTGATCCTGGACATGTACAGTGGCTTGGGTACACTTTCTTTCCAGGAGTAGAGTGAAGTTAATGGTTAAGGTTATGATTGGGGGAGTGGAAGCTGATCCTGGACATGTACAGTGGCTTGGGTACACTTTCTTTCCAGGAGTAGAGTGAAGTTAATGGTTAAGGTTATGATTGGGGGAGTGGAAGCTGATCCTGGACATGTACAGTGGCTTGGGTACACTTTCTTTCCAGGAGTAGAGTGAAGTTAATGGTTAAGGTTATGATTGGGGGAGTGGAAGCTGATCCTGGACATGTACAGTGGCTTGGGTACACTTTCTTTCCAGGAGTAGAGTGAAGTTAATGGTTAAGGTTATGATTGGGGGAGTGGAAGCTGATCCTGGACATGTGGCTTGCAAATGTATTCACTCCCCTTAGCATTGCTCCTATTTTGTTGCAAACACATGTTATTTAAATAGATTTTTATTTGGATTCCATGTAATGGACATATACAAAATAGTCCAAATTGCTGAAGTGAAATGAAAAAAAAAATACTTAAAAATACTTAAATAAATTCAAAAAGTGGTGCGTGCGTCTGTATTCACCCCCTTTACTATGAAGCTCCTAAATAAGATCTGGTGCAACCAATTACCTTCAGAAGTTACATAATTAGTTAAATAAAGTCCATCTGTGTGCAATCTAAGTGCCACATGATCTCAGTATATATACATACACCTGTCCTGAAAGGCCCCAGAGTCTGCAACACCACCAAGCAAGGGACACCACCTAGAAAGTGGCACCATGAAGACCAAGGAGCTCCAAACAGGTCAGGGACAAAGTTGTGGAGGAGTACAGATCAGGGTTGGGTTACAAAAGATATCAGAAATGTTGAACATCCCACGGAGCACCATTAAATCCATTATTAAAAAATGGAAAGAATATGGCACCACAACAAACCTGCCAAGAGAGGGCCACCCACCAAAACTCACAGACCAGGCAAGGAGGGCATTAATCAGAGATGCAACAAAGAGACCAAAGATAACCCTGAATGATCTGCAAAGTTCCACAGCGGAGATTGGACTTTCTGTCCGTAGAACTACTTTAAGCCGTACACTCCACAGAGCTGGGCTTTACGGAAGAGTGGCCAGAAAAAAAGCCAATGCTTAAATAAAAAAATCTGCAAACACGTTTGGTGTTCACCATTAGGCATGTGGGAGAACATAAGGAAGAAAGTACTCTCGTCAGATGAGACTAAAATGTAGCATTTTGGCCATCAAGGAAAACCCTATGTCTGGCACAAACCCAACACCTCATCACCCCGAGAACACAATCCCCACAGTGAAGCATGGTGGTGGCAGCATCACGCTGTGGGGATGTTTTTCATTGGCAGGGACTGGGAAACTGGTCAGAATTGAAGGAATGACAGATGGCACAAAATACAGGGAAATTCTTGAGGGAAACCTGTTTCAGTCTTCCAGAGATTTGAGACTAGGATAGAGGTTCACATTCCAGCAGGACAATGACCCTAAGCATACTGCTAAAGCAACACTTGAGTGGTTTAAGGGGAAACATTTAAATGTCTTGGAATGGCCTAGTCAAATCCCAGACCTCAATCTAATTGAGAATCTGTGGTATGACTTAAAGATTGCTGTACACCAGCGGAACCCATCCAACTTGAAGGAGCTGGAGCAGTTTTGCCTTGAAGAATGGGCAAAAATCCCAGTGCCTAGATGTGCCAAGCTTATAGAGACATACCCCAAGAGACTTGCAGCTGTAATTACTGCAAAAGGTGGCTCTATAAAGTATTGACTTTGGGGGGGTGAATTGTTATGCACGCTCAAATGTTCATTTTTTTTGTCTTATTTCTTGTTTGTTTCACAATAACAAATCTTCAAAGTGGTAGGCATGTTGTGTAAATCAAATGATACAAACCCCCCCAAAATCCATTTTAATTCCAGGTTGTCTGACAACAAACTAGGAAAAATGCCAAGGGGGGTGAGTACTTTCGCAACCACTGTACCTAGAGGAAGTGTTTTTTTATTGTATTTTTGTTTCCCCTTTATTTAACCAGGTCGGCCAGTTCACCTTTATTTAACCAGGTCGGCCAGTTCACCTTTATTTAACCAGGTCGGCCAGATCACCTTTATTTAACCAGGTCGGCCAGATCACCTTTATTTAACCAGGTCGGCCAGATCACCTTTATTTAACCAGGTCGGCCAGATCACCTTTATTTAACCAGGTCGGCCAGATCACCTTTATTTAACCAGGTCGGCCAGATCACCTTTATTTAACCAGGTCGGCCAGATCACCTTTATTTAACCAGGTCGGCCAGATCACCTTTATTTAACCAGGTCGGCCAGTTCACCTTTATTTAACCAGGTCGGCCAGTTCACCTTTATTTAACCAGGTCGGCCAGATCACCTTTATTTAACCAGGTCGGCCAGTTCACCTTTATTTAACCAGGTCGGCCAGTTCACCTTTATTTAACCAGGTCGGCCAGATCACCTTTATTTAACCAGGTCGGCCAGATCACCTTTATTTAACCAGGTCGGCCAGATCACCTTTATTTAACCAGGTCGGCCAGATCACCTTTATTTAACCAGGTCGGCCAGATCACCTTTATTTAACCAGGTCGGCCAGATCACCTTTATTTAACCAGGTCGGCCAGATCACCTTTATTTAACCAGGTCGGCCAGATCACCTTTATTTAACCAGGTCGGCCAGATCACCTTTATTTAACCAGGTCGGCCAGATCACCTTTATTTAACCAGGTCGGCCAGATCACCTTTATTTAACCAGGTCGGCCAGATCACCTTTATTTAACCAGGTCGGCCAGATCACCTTTATTTAACCAGGTCGGCCAGTTCACCTTTATTTAACCAGGTCGGCCAGTTCACCTTTATTTAACCAGGTCGGCCAGATCACCTTTATTTAACCAGGTCGGCCAGATCACCTTTATTTAACCAGGTCGGCCAGTTCACCTTTATTTAACCAGGTCGGCCAGTTCACCTTTATTTAACCAGGTCGGCCAGATCACCTTTATTTAACCAGGTCGGCCAGTTCACCTTTATTTAACCAGGTCGGCCAGTTCACCTTTATTTAACCAGGTCGGCCAGATCACCTTTATTTAACCAGGTCGGCCAGATCACCTTTATTTAACCAGGTCGGCCAGATCACCTTTATTTAACCAGGTCGGCCAGATCACCTTTATTTAACCAGGTCGGCCAGATCACCTTTATTTAACCAGGTCGGCCAGATCACCTTTATTTAACCAGGTCGGCCAGTTCACCTTTATTTAACCAGGTCGGCCAGATCACCTTTATTTAACCAGGTCGGCCAGATCACCTTTATTTAACCAGGTCGGCCAGATCACCTTTATTTAACCAGGTCGGCCAGATCACCTTAATTTAACCAGGTCGGCCAGATCACCTTTATTTAACCAGGTCGGCCAGATCACCTTTATTTAACCAGGTCGGCCAGTTCACCTTTATTTAACCAGGTCGGCCAGATCACCTTTATTTAACCAGGTCGGCCAGATCACCTTTATTTAACCAGGTCGGCCAGATCACCTTTATTTAACCAGGTGGCCAGTTGAGAACAAGTTCTCATTTACAACTGTGACCTGGCCAAGATAAAGCATAGCAGTGCAACACAAACAACAACACAGAGTTACACATGGAATAAAGAAACGTTCAGTCAATAATACAATGGAAAAGTCTATATTCAGTGAGTGCAAATTAAGTAAGATTAGGGAGGTAAGGCAATAAATAGGCCATAGTGGCAAAATAAGATCTTGCAGCTCTTTCAGAACATCAGCTATCTGGATTTTGGTGAAGGAGAAATAGGGGAGGCTTGGGCAAGTTGTTGTGGAGGGTGCAGAGCTGTTGACCAGGGTAGGGGTAGCCAGGTGGAAAGCATGGCCAGCCATAGAAAAATGCTTATTGGATTTCTCATTTATCATGGATTTATCGGGGACAGTGTTTCCTAGCCTCAGTGCAGTGGGCAGCTGGAGGTGCTCTTATTCTCCATGGACTTTACAGTGTCCCAGAACTTTTGGGGTTCGTGCTACAGGATGCACATTTCTGTTTGAAAAAACTAGCCTTTGCTTTCCTAACTGCCTGAGTATATTGGTTCCTAACTTCCCTGAAAAGTTGCCCATTGCAGAGGCTATTCGATGCTAATGCAGTACGCCACAGGATGTTTTTGTGCTGGTCAAGGGCAGTCAGTGAACAGTCAGTGAACCAAGGGCTATATCTGTTTCCTAGTTCTAGTTCTATCTTTTTTGAATGGGGCATGCTTATTTAAGATGGTGAGGAAAGCACATTTAAAGAATAACCAGGCATCTACTCTACTGACAGGATGAGGTCAAAATCCTTCCAGGATACCCGGGCCAGGTCGGTTAGAAAGGCCTGCTCGCTGAAGTGTTTTAAGGAGTGTTTGACAGTGATGAGGTGGTCATTTGACCGCTGACCCATTACGGACGCAGGCAATGAGACAGTGATCACTGAGACCCTGGTTGAAGATAGCAGAGGTGTATTTAGAGGGCAGGTTGGTCAGGATGATATCTATGAGGGTGCCCGTGTTTATGGATTTGGGGTTGTACCTGGTAGGTTCCATGATAATTTGGGTGAGATTGAGGGCATCTAGCTTAGACACCAGAGCCAACTGAACAGGTCAAAACCATAGAAGGTGAGCTTCTAAAACAGAGTTAATGTGGAAGGTATTGAATATGGATATCCAGGGATGGTACTTGAGCTATACTTACCTGGAGGCAAGTAGGAGCAGGACCCAGAGGAGTTGACCAACACATTGGTATGGAAGGTAGCATCAAATCTCTCGTCGGCACTATGGGAGAACATGGATGTGTTCAGTTAGTGGGCATTAGTGCAGTCGTTCCCAAACCCGCTCCTTGGGGATGCCCAGCCATCCCAAATACGAGTTACATTCCAACACTACAGTAGCACAGCTGATTTAACAAATTATTGCTTTGCTGATTGGTTGACTAGTTGAATTAGGTGTGCTGATTGGTTGACTAGTGGAATTAGGTGTTCTGATTGGTTGACTAGTGGAATTAGGTGTGCTTGCACTGGAGAGGTTGGCAGGCCATTACAAGAGGGTTGGGAACCACTACATTAATGTATAGGCAGGCCTTTACAAGAGGGTTGGGACCCACTACATTAATGTGCAGACAGGCCCTTAGAAGAGGGTTGGGACCCACTACATTAATGTGCAGACAGGCCCTTACAAGAGGGTTGGGACCCACTATATTAATGTGCAGACAGGCCCTTAGAAGAGGGTTGGGACCCACTATATTAATGTGCAGACAGGCCCTTAGAAGAGGGTTGGGACCCACTACATTAATGTGCAGACAGGCCCTTAGAAGAGGTTTGGGACCCACTACATTAATGTGCAGACTGCAACACAACAGTCTTTTATTGGTGTGGTAGTATGACCTTGAGCTGTGAAAACCACGATCATGAATCATACAGCTATAAATCACTAGAGCAACACAGACTGTTAATCAGGATGTAGCTCCACCTCCATTCATACTACTCACAAAGGATTACATGGCAAAGAAAATGTACTGTATCAATTCCATTACTGTAGCTCGTGTTAAAAAGTTAAAAAGATATGCCAGCCTTCAAAATGAGTATTCCTGCCTCATTATTTTCTAGGTTACCGTGTGATAGAAGACCTGAAGTATGGTTCCTTTGTTGCAGCATAGCAACAGCTACATTCCCCTAGAGATGGCCTAGTCAGTGTAGAGCTCGGTCTCTCGCAACACATAATGCACTCCTCCAACTGAACTCCCAAAGGCTTCAATAGGAATGGAGAAAGGTGAGCTCAAGTTAAAAGAGTTGCCGTTCCACGGGAGGCAAAAAGCCATCATAGTGGAATGTAATCGACTGGGGTGAAACTAAGGCTTTGTTCAGAAGAACAGTGACAGATAGGGACGAGAATGTTCTTTTCTGCATTAGGGGGAAACAGGCAGGGGGTTCTGCTGTTACCATTTTATTTACATTCATTTACATTTTCTTCACTGTGATTGTCCTTGAGGGTTAAAGGTATATAATAGCATATGGAATTCTGCATTTTTGGTGAAATAACTCTTTAGCTTTTTCTGACTTGACTTGCATGAAGAATAGCCTTGCTGGCCAGCCTTACTTAAAACGCACATCATTCTGTAACCTCACGAGATCAGGCTGGCTCCTAAAGACGCAGTTCATGCTATTATAATCTGTGTATTGTACATTTCCAATGTTAGGAAAATAGTTTATTTCCTCAAATCAACACGGTCATATGATATGGCAATATGTTCAAAAGCATTTCATGTACAAGAGCTCAACACCTGTCTTACAAACTATATAAGTCCTGCTTCCACCTCATGCTAATACATTAGAGGCCATAGTAATGGACTTGGCCAGCTGTAGAGAGCAAGAATTGGTTATGGGGTCCAAGATTACTGGTATAGTACTAACCTGTTATACAGCAGGATGTCTGGCTTCCAGATTTGGCTATCAGGGAATCTCACATTGGCCACCCCAGGGTACTCAGACTGATTCCACTGCAGGTAATAATCATTCCAGTACTGGAGAGAGAAACATAACTCACTCCTCATATTTTCACCACTCCTCCACACACGTTTCCAGATAAGCTAAGTCCATTAGTGGGAGGTTCTGTGGCCTCGCATCGCTTGTTGAACCTGATCACGGTTTGATAAACAAAGTATCCATCTATGCAGATGAATCTGAAAATGGAAATGGTCAAAGTTTTGTGGTAACTGGGGAAATCATTGCATAGCAACAAAAAGGAACATCTGTAAAGGGTATAAGAAGTGTAGGAGTGTTAACTATAGCTGTTTGTCATGACTAACTGTTTGTATTACTGATTGTTATGTCTAAGGCACAGGCGGCTGACGGAACCTTAATTAGGGAGGACTGGCTCATAGTAATGGCTGGAATGGAACAAATGGAATGTTATCGAACACATCACACACCTGGTTTCCATGTGTTTGATACCATTCCATTAACTCAATTCAATACATTATTATGAGTCGTCCTCCCCTCAGCAGCCTCCTGTGGGACTCTAAGGGTATTGCTGACAGAACCTTGTCTTTATTAAAGACCCAGAGCAGATCAGATTAGAATCTCTCCTAGTCTTTATTAAACACACAGAGCAGATCAGATTAGAATCTGTCCCAGTCTTTATTAAACACACAGAGCAGATCAGATTAGAATCTGTCCCAGTCTTTATTAAACACACAGAGCAGATCAGATTAGAATCTGTCCCAGTCTTTATTAAATCACACAGAGCAGATCAGATTAGAATCTGTCCCAGTCTTTATTAAAACACACAGAGCAGATCAGATTATAATCTGTCCCAGTTTTTATTAAACACACAGAGCAGATCAGAATCTGTCCCAGTCTTTATTAAACACACTTAGCAGATCACATTAGAATCTGTCCCATTCTTTATTAAACACACAGAGCAGATCAGATTAGAATCTGTCCCAGTCTTTATTAAATCACACAGAGCAGATCAGACTAGAATCTGTCCCAGTCTTTATTAAACACACAGAGCAGATCAGAATCTGTCCCAGTCTTTATTAAACACACAGATCAGATCAGAATCTGTCCCCGTCTTTATTAAACACACAGAGCAGATCAGATTAGAATCTGTCCCAGTCTTTATTAAACACCCAGAGCAGATCAGATTAGAATCTGTCCCAGTCTTTATTAAACACACAGAGCAGATCAGAATCTGTCCCAGTCTTTATTAAACACCCAGAGCAGATCAGATTAGAATCTGTCCCAGTCTTTATTAAACACACATAGCAGATCAGATTAGAATCTGTCCCAGTCTTTATTAAATCACACAGAGCAGATCAGATTAGAATCTGTCCCAGTCTTTATTAAACACACAGAGCAGATCAGATTAGAATCGGTCTCAGTCTATAATAAACACACAGAGCAGATCAGATTAGAATCTGTCCCAGTCTTTATTAAAACACGCAGATCAGACTAGAATCTGTCCCAGTCTATAATAAACAACTGTATGAAGGAATAAACATTTTATGGGATTAAGGCTATGTTCCAATCTTTTCTAAAATCTACATTTAACTGCCAAAATAAAGGAAACACTTGAGTAAATGAGGGATACAAAGTACTGTATATTGAAAGCAGGTGCTTCCACACAGATGTGGTTCCTGAGTTAAGCAATTAACATCCCATCATGCTTAGGGTCATGTATAAAATGCCCCAGTGACTTTGAAAGAGGGGTCTCAAAGTAGCATAGGGGGTTTAAAGTGTGTGTGTGTGTGTGTGTGTGTGTCTCAGTCACCAGATCTTAACCCAATTGAACACTAATGGGAGATTCTGGATGCCTGAGACAGCGTTGGGGATTTGAGCGTCAGAGATTTGCGTCAGAGATTTGAGATGGGTAGCGTGGACTGTTCATCATTTCAACAACACCAGACTGAGATGGGTAGCGTGGACTGTTCATCATTTCAACAACACCAGACTGAGATGGGTAGCGTGGGACTGTTCATCATTTCAACAACACCAGACTGAGATGGGTAGCGTGGACTGTTCATCATTTCAACAACACCAGACTGAGATGGGTAGCGTGGGACTGTTCATCATTTCAACAACACCAGACTGAGATGGGTAGCGTGGGACTGTTCATCATTTCAACAACACCAGACTGAGATGGGTAGCGTGGACTGTTCATCATTTCAACAACACCAGACTGAGATGGGTAGCGTGGGACTGTTCATCATTTCAACAACACCAGACTGAGATGGGTAGCGTGGACTGTTCATCATTTCAACAACACCAGACTGAGATGGGTAGCGTGGGACTGTTCATCATTTCAACAACACCAGACTGAGATGGGTAGCGTGGACTGTTCATCATTTCAACAACACCAGACTGGTGTAGCAAGGTGAGGTTTCCATACGTCATGTTTGATATGCCATGACACATCACAACCAACGGAGCCCTAGTATGGAGCATGACTAAGCATACCCTGTCAAATAATTACATGTTCATGCTTTTTAGCCAGTGTACCGTCAGTTTTCATTCTTTATATGGAGGTTGGCAGTCATGTTGTTATCAGTAAGTGTTAGCAGACATAACACATGGAGGTTACACCACCTCATGAGTGTACTGTAAGTGTAGCAATATCAACACGGTCTCAATTACTTTCTTTAGCAAGCTGTCCTGGGTGCTCAAACAGTTTACCTCCGAGTCTAGAGATGGGTGTCGGTTTGTATATATTTCATTGTCTTAATGTAACGGTGTCTTCCCCACCAGGGGGTTGAGCCACAGACTGTGGATAGTTATCAGAGGGATACTATAATAGCCTGTTTCTGGAGTAAGGTCAAATATATCTATATGGTCTATGGAGTGGCTCTATGAAGGACTGACTGTCTGGAGGTTGTCCATTCGTTAAGGTGATTTAAAACAGTTTGCTGATGAGGCGAGAGCGGGAGAGGACTTACTGTCATAAAACATAAATGCCATCTTCATTCAGTTGTGTGTGACTGAGTAGCTTAGTTATTGTTCCCGAGTTGACCAATTTGCAAGATAGATAGAGGTGTAGTGTACTGCAGTATGGTATAATATTGTATAGTGTAGTGTAGTCTAGTGTATTGTACAGTACAGTACAATACAGTATAGTATAGTGCAGTATAGTACAGTACAGTATATAGTCTAAATTAAACGTGTTGAAACAGGCAAATGGAAAAAAGTCTCACCAGCTGCAGCCATATGTTGGTTGTTAAAACCTGGTTCTTCTCATCCTGTTGCATTGAGAGATAGATGAACATGTCAGTTTGTAACATCAGAGAGAGATAGATGAACATGTCAGTTTGTAAC
This sequence comes from Oncorhynchus kisutch, assembly GCF_002021735.2. Taxonomy (NCBI): domain Eukaryota; kingdom Metazoa; phylum Chordata; class Actinopteri; order Salmoniformes; family Salmonidae; genus Oncorhynchus; species Oncorhynchus kisutch. The sequence goes on along the minus strand of NW_022264155.1, from coordinate 4,891 downwards.
ATCAGAGAGATAGATGAACATGTCAGTTTGTAACATCAGAGAGAGATAGATGAACATGTCAGTTTGTAACATCAGAGAGAGATAGATGAACATGTCAGTTTGTATCATCAGAGAGAGATAGATGAACATGTCAGTTTGTATCATCAGAGAGAGATAGATGAACATGTCAGTTTGTATCATCAGAGAGAGATAGATGAACATGTCAGTTTGTATCATCAGAGAGAGATAGATGAACATGTCAGTTTGTATCATCAGAGAGAGATAGATGAACATGTCAGTTTGTAACATGATAGAGAGATAGATGAACATGTCAGTTTGTAACATCAGAGAGAGATAGATGAACATGTCAGTTTGTAACATCAGAGAGAGATAGATGAACATGTCAGTTTGTAACATCAGAGAGAGATAGATGTACATGTCAGTTTGTATCATCAGAGAGAGATAGATGAACATGTCAGTTTGTATCATCAGAGAGATAGATGAACATGTCAGTTTGTAACATCAGAGAGAGATAGATGAACATGTCAGTTTGTATCATCAGAGAGATAGATGAACATGTCAGTTTGTAACATCAGAGAGAGATAGATGAACATGTCAGTTTGTATCATCAGAGAGAGATAGATGAACATGTCAGTTTGTATCATCAGAGAGAGATAGATGAACATGTCAGTTTGTATCATCAGAGAGAGATAGATGAACATGTCAGTTTGTAACATCAGAGAGATATAGATGAACATGTCAGTTTGTATCATCAGAGAGAGATAGATGAACATGTCAGTTTGTATCATCAGAGAGAGATAGATGAACATGTCAGTTTGTAACATCAGAGAGAGATAGATGAACATGTCAGTTTGTATCATCAGAGAGAGATAGATGAACATGTCAGTTTGTATCATCAGAGAGAGATAGATGAACATGTCAGTTTGTAACATCAGAGAGAGATAGATGAACATGTCAGTTTGTAACATCAGAGAGAGATAGATGAACATGTCAGTTTGTATCATCAGAGAGAGATAGATGAACATGTCAGTTTGTAACATCAGAGAGATATAGATGAACATGTCAGTTTGTATCATCAGAGAGAGATAGATGAACATGTCAGTTTGTAACATCAGAGAGAGATAGATGAACATGTCAGTTTGTATCATCAGAGAGAGATAGATGAACATGTCAGTTTGTATCATCAGAGAGAGATAGATGAACATGTCAGTTTGTAACATCAGAGAGAGATAGATGAACATGTCAGTTTGTAACATCAGAGAGAGAGAGATGAACATGTCAGTTTGTATCATCAGAGAGAGATAGATGAACATGTCAGTTTGTAACATCAGAGAGAGATAGATGAACATGTCAGTTTGTATCATCAGAGAGAGATAGATGAACATGTCAGTTTGTATCATCAGAGAGAGATAGATGAACATGTCAGTTTGTATCATCAGAGAGAGATAGATGAACATGTCAGTTTGTAACATCAGAGAGAGATAGATGAACATGTCAGTTTGTATCATCAGAGAGAGATAGATGAACATGTCAGTTTGTATCATCAGAGAGAGATAGATGAACATGTCAGTTTGTATCATCAGAGAGAGATAGATGAACATGTCAGTTTGTAACATGATAGAGAGATAGATGAACATGTAAGTTTGTAACATCAGAGAGATAGATGAACATGTCAGTTTGTAACATGATAGAGAGATAGATGAACATGTCAGTTTGTAACATCAGAGAGAGATAGATGAACATGTCAGTTTGTAACATCAGAGAGAGATGGATGAACATGTCAGTTTGTAACATCAGAGAGAGATAGATGAACATGTCAGTTTGTAACATCAGAGAGAGATAGATGAACATGTCAGTTTGTAACATCAGAGAGAGATAGATGAACATGTCAGTTTGTAACATCAGAGAGAGATAGATGAACATGTCAGTTTGTAACATCAGAGAGATAGATGAACATGTCAGTTTGTAACATCAGAGAGAGATAGATGAACATGTCAGTTTGTAACATCAGAGAGAGATAGATGAACATGTCAGTTTGTAACATCAGAGAGAGATAGATGAACATGTCAGTTTGTAACATCAGAGAATAAAGTAATACAACAACCCAGTGTTTCTCAATCCATTCCCGAAGGACCCCAGAGGTGAACTTTTTTGTTCCAGCCCAGGGCTAACACATCTGATAATACAACCAACTAATCACCCTTGATTTGAGTTGAATCAGGTTTGTTAGTGTTGGACTAGCACAACAATGTGAGCTCTGTTAACTTGCGTACCACAGTAACTCACCACGTCCATGATCTGCATCAAACTAAAGCTGAAGTTGACGGTGAGGGAGTGGGTGTCATTGAACACTGGCCTTTCTAGTGGGTTGTAGTTGGCCATAAGATCCTTGTACAGCCTCCGCTGGGGTTCCCCTTGGAGGGACACTGCCAGGGGAAAAACCACAACAGAGGTAGACATTTGAGCTTCTGTTTTAAAATGTGCTTGGTCTTCTCTGAAGATCGATAGACTTTACGTAGATGTGTATGTAGTCCCTGATGTACAGTCAAATGTTGTTTAAAAAATATATATATTTCACCTTTATTTAACCAGGTAGGCTAGTTGAGAACAAGTTCTCATTTACAACTGCATAGCAGTGTGAACAGACAACAACACCGAGTTACACATGGAGTAAACAATAAACAAGTAAATAACACAGTAAGAAAGAGTCTATATACATTGTGTGCAAAAGGCATAAGGAGGTAGGCAATAAATAGGCCATAGGAGTGAATAATAACATGTCTTGTTAACCACAGTGTTGTAAAAAATGGTCATGCTTTTTTACTAATTCCTTTCACTATCTCTGTCACATACATGACGCAAAGCAAAATGAGATAATGCTGTGAACTAGAGCAACAAAATTAGATAACGCTATAAACTAGAGCAGCAAAATGAGATAATGCTGTAAACTAGAGCAGAAACATTAGATAATGCTGTAATCGAGAGCAACACAATTAGATAATACTATAAACTAGAGCTGCAAAATGAGATAAAGATGTAAACTAGAGCAGCAAATGAGATAATGATGTAAACTAGATCAGCAGATGGACCATACACTTTTTCGCTTAATCTCCAATATAGTGAGAGAATGAGAGAGAGAGAGAGAGAGAATGAGAGAGAGAGAATGAGAGAGAGAGAATGAGAGAGAGAATGAGAGAGAGAATGAGAGAGAGAATGAGAGAGAGAGAATGAGCGAGAGAATGAGAGAGAGAATGAGAGAGAGAATGAGAGAGAGAATGAGAGAGAGAGAATGAGAGAGAGAATGAGAGAGAGAATGAGAGAGACAATGAGAGAGACAATGAGAGAGAGAGAATGAGAGAGAGAATGAGAGAGACAATGAGAGAGAGAGAATGAGAGAGAGAGAATGAGAGAGAGAGAGAATGAGAGAGGGAGAATGAGAGAGAGAATGAGAAAGTGAGAATGAGAGAGAGAATGAGAGAGAGAAAATGAGAGAAAGTGAGAATGAGAGAAAGTGAGAATGAGAGAAAGTGAGAATGAGAGAGAGAATGAGAGAGAGAATGAGAGAGAGAATGAGAGAGAATGAGAGAGAGAGAATGGGAAAGTGAGAACGAAAGAGAGAGAATGAGAGAGAGAATGAGAGAGAGAGAGAATGAGAGAGAGAAATGAGAGAGAGAATGAAAGAGAGAGAATGAGAGAGAGAGAGTGAGAGAGAGAATGAGAGAGAGAGAATGAGAGCGAGAGAATGAGAGAGAGAATGAGAGAGAGAATGAGAGAGAGAGAATGAGAGAGAGAGAATGAGAGAGAGAGAATGGGAAAGTGAGAATGAGAGAGAGAATGAGAGAGGAGAATGAGAGAAAGAATGAGAAAGAGAATGGGAATGTGAGAATGGGAACGAGAAAGCATGAGAGAGAATGAAGAGAGAGAATGAGAGAGAGAGAATGAGAGAGAATGAGAGAGAGAGAATGAGAGAGAGAATGAGAGAGTGAGAATGGAAAGAGAAAGCATGAGAGGGAGAGAGAGAGAATGGGAAAGAGAATGAGAATGAGAAAGCATGAGAGAATGAGAGAGAGAATGAGAGAGAATGAGAGAGTGAGAATGAGAAAGAGAAAGCATGAGAGGGAGAGAAAGAGAGAGAGAATAGAGAGAGAGAGTGGAGAGAATGAGAGAGAGAGAATGAGAGAGAGAGTGAGAGAGAGAATGAGAGAGAGAGAATGAGAGAGAGAATGAGAGAGAGAGAATGAGAAAGAGAAAGCATGAGAGGGAGAGAAAGAGAGAGAGAATGAGAGAGAGAAGTGAAGAGAGAATGAGACGAGAGAGTGAGAGAGAGAATGAGAGAGAGAGAATGAGAGAGAGAGTGAGAGAGAGAGAATGAGAAAGAGAGAATGAGAGAGAGAGAATGAGAAGAGAAAGCATGAGAGGGAGAGAAAAGAGAGAGAGAATGAGAAAGAGAGAACAGAGAGAGGGTGAGAGGAGAAGAAAGAAGAGAGAATGAGAGAGAGAGAGTGAGAGAGAGAATGAGAGAGAGAGAATGAGAGAGAGAGTGAGAGAGAGTATGAGAGAGAGAGAATGAGAGAGAGAGAATGAAGAGAGAGATGAAGAGAGAGAATGAAGAGAGAAAGAGAGAGAGAGAGAATGTGAGAGAGAGAATGAGAGAGAGAGAATGTGAGAGAGAGAATGAGAGAGAGAGAATGTGAGAGAGAGAATGAGAGAGAGAGAATGAGAGAGAGAGAATGAGAGAGAGAGAGAGTGAGAGAGAGAGAGAATGAGAGAGAGAGTGAGAGAGAGAGAATGAGAGAGAGAGAATGAGAGAGAGAGAATGAGAGAGAGAGAATGAGAGAGAGAGAATGAGAGAGAGAGAATGAGAGAGAGAGAATGAAGAGAGAGAGAGTGA